>NW_015622545.1:3732234-3980997 GCF_000835495.1 Cladophialophora immunda
GAGCAGGGCAGAGCAGGGCAGAGCAGGGCAGAGCAGGGCAGAGCAGGGCAGAGCAGAGCAGAGTAGAGCAGAGCAGGGCAGAGCAGGGCAGAGCAGAGCAGAGTAGAGCAGGAAAGTCTTTGTGTCCATCCATGTCCTCCAGGCTCACTCTCTTCTCCCCTCTCCATACTCCATATACTCATTCTTCTTCATCCTTCACACCTCGTACGTCACACGCCGTAGTCCACACTCCACACTCCCCTTTCTCATACTGTATAGCACAACAACACAAGGCCAAAGTCACGAGCGACAAGAACCAAACAAACGTAAACGTACCTCCTGCAACTGCTTGGGCGTGTACCCCAGCCCGCCGATCGTGCCGATGCCGCCGGCGTTGGACACCGCCGCGGCCAGCGGACCGCCCGAGGTGCGCGCCATGCCGGCCAGCATGATCGGGTACTTGATTCCCAGGAGCTTGGTGAGGGGCGTGTTGAGCGCGGGGACTGACGAGGACGACATGTTGGGCGGTGTGGTGTGGTGTGCGTTTGTGTGATATGTGGTGGAGGTAGAGACGGAGGTCTGGAGGTTGCGGTCGGATGGGCTACTCTCGGGAGACGGTCGATCGAAGAGGTCGGTGGTCAATGCCTCGACGTCGAGAGGGATGAGGCGAGTACTCGGTGTCCGTCTCACTGTCCGGATAGCTAGCTAGCTAGCTCACTAACGATAGTAGCTTTGTAGTGATGTGTATCGCTCTCTCTCACCGGCGACGGTTTCGAGGTGGTGTCGTGTCTGAGTGACAGAGCCGCGAGCGCAGTCGAAGGAATCCGAGACCTCAAGGACCAAAAAGGAATAAAGACTCTCCTCGGTGCTTAATGTATGTACGAGGTGCAGTAAGGATGTATGTAAGTAAGTAAACAAGTAAGAATACCCTTACCTAGGTAACTTGGGGGACATACGACACAACCCCACGACTAAATACCTGAAGCCACCACAGCACAGGACCCAGGAAAGGGAGAGAGGGGGTCTCGCAAGGATTATTCTTGACCGCTGTGCCTCGCCTCGTTAACCGTGTCGTTCGTCCCCTGCGGGTTGCAGGTGGTATGTAAGACGCAGGTGTTGACTTGTAAACACTGACATGGTCCCTCCCAGGCGGAGGAGCGTTGGTGGTGGGGGGGGGGGGGGGGGGGGGGGGGGGGGAGGCGTTGGTATTTGACAAACACCACGCTCACGAGGGCGCGAAGGGGGCTCTGGGCCGAGGTCTGCGCGCCGCATGCCACGCTGCCTAGGAACTTGCCGAGCTTAACGAGGCCAAACGCGAGAAATGGACTGCTCGGCCCGATTGGTATGTTGTGTCGTACGTATTGGCACGTCTATTGGGCATGGGAAGAGCATAGGTACGGTAGGACAGGACATTAATACCAATCCTCCTGCCGCCGCTACTACAAGATCCCGGTTGGGGAGAAGAAACGAGTATCTTGTAACGAGGGCAGGACAGGAATCACGAATCCATTTCTAACGTCAATGCTGGGCTACCAGTGTCAAGTAAAAAGCAATGCAATTGCACCCGTCAACCAGTCTCCGTCGGCGTGTTCAGAACCACCACCCTCGCTGCTCCATCCCGAGAATCACATCTTACAGTTCGGCTTCCATCTTGTCCAGAATCGTCCTGACAAACTCATGCGTCGTAGCGTCACCGCCCATGTCTCGTGTGCGCACCTTGCTGTGAACCAGTCAGTCAGAGTCGCCGTCTCACAAGTCATGAACTTACCCATCCGCAATCACGTCGTACACCGCCCGTGAGATGCGGTTGGCATGCTCGTCAAGACCCAAGTGCCTGAGCAGCATGGTACCCGAGAGCAGAAGGGCTGTGGGGTTCGCTTGGTCTTTGCCCTGGATATCGAGACCAACGTGTCGGCACCCAGGCTCAAAGACCGCCACTTCCCGGCCCATGTTGCAACCAGGCACCACGCCAGGCCCGCCCACAAGCGCCGCGGCGATGTTCGTAAGGATACCTCCGTACAGATTGGGCATGACCATCACGTCGAACTGTTGAGGTCGCGACACGGCCTGCATAGAAGCGTTGTCGACAATCATGTCGTTCACCTCCAAGCTGGGATAGTCCTCCCCAATCTTCTTGACCGTGTTTCGGAACAAGCCATCGGCCAGTTTCATGATGTTCGCCTTGTGGATACAGGTCACCTTCTTCCTGTTGTTGGCCAGCGCAAAGGAAAAGGCAAACTTGGCGATCCGTTCCGACTTGGCCCGCGTGATAATCTTCAACGACTCGACCACGCCCTGCACCGACTGGTGCTCCAGCCCAGAGTACTCGCCCTCGGTGTTCTCACGCACGATGCACAGATCGACGTTCTTGTGCCTGGTCACCAGACCGGGGATGTTCTTGACCAAAACCACCGAGGCGTAGATGTCGAGTTCTTGTCGCAGCGCCACGTTGAAGGACTGGTGGCCCGATCTCTCGATAGGGGTGTGCAGGATACCTTTCAGTCCGAGCTTGTTCCGTCTCAACGACGCTATTGATTCCTTGAAGAGCTCTTCCGAGTGCTTGTCTCCCGAGTCGACGCCCGAGACGTCAACCTGCTCCCACTCAATGGGGACGTTGTCGGCCTTGAAGATCGTCTTGACGGCTTCGGCAACTTCGGCACCGATACCGTCACCTGTCACGGGTTTCCACGAGTGAGCACCAACACTATTCGCACGCCGCGGAGCTCGAGGGCCATATCGTACCAGGGATCAATGTCACGGTGTATTTCCCACCATATTTTGTCGGCTTGAAGATGTCGGACTCAACGGTTGCGTAGGCTGCAGCAGGGAACAAGTACATTAGCTTCGAGTGCGGAGGATCACGGTCGAGAGATATGCTCACATCTTGCGAGGAAGGGCGAGGTAGCTTGTGGTCTGGTTGCCCGCTGAGAAGCACGGAACAGCGCCTGCGGAAAGGAAGCAAAAATGCCTGATTAGATCTCTGGCACTCGGGGTAGCTGGGGGGGATTCTCACCTGAGCGCTACGAGTCGACCTGGCCAGCGACATTGCAGCGGAGCGTCATACAACGACTGGACTTTGGGTTCGAGGTCGGTCCTGGTCGTGGTGCGCGAAAAGCAAAGCAGAGAAAACTTATCGCAGGTGGAGGAGCTTTTGTTTCTGATGCAAAGGGCAGTTGAAGCTCCTGGCCAATCACCGCGGGGCCTGCGGGCAGCAAATCAGAATGACGTCGACGGGCCAATCCGGGCTCGCCGGGTGATTAAGCGAGGCTGCGAGGCATTTTCTCTCAGATACTCAAAGTGGGAATGCATTCAGTAAATCTGTTGCTGGATCCGAAATCACCACTACTACAAGGCTAAACGCATGTGTCTGCTATCCTTCCTCTTTCCAATGTCTGCTGAAATACCGTTGTCCCTCTCACGGCCTCGCCAGGTCCGCGTCCGCCGAACCTAGTAAGTCTTGAAGTTCAACGGGCCTTGGGCGTGCCTCAACTTCGCCCCAAAGAATTGCAAGAAGACGACCACGAAGAATGCGGCTCCCATGATGCCGCTCTGAATGCCATATTCCGTCTGCGTGCCCGCCTTGGTGGCCCAGTTGATCTGGATGTACCTGGATTGACAATATTAGCCTGGGAGAAAAGTGAGACACAACCGAAACATACCCGATGATGAATCCACCCAGTGTTCTGGCAAAGTTGAGCAGGGCTGCACACTCCCCAGCAGCCTCAGGGTAGGCGTCAAGCAAGTACGCACCCACCGCTGAAGTGGTGACAATCGTGGCGAAGTTGTGCATTCCCCACCCCACGGCGAGAACCCAGTAAGACCATGTGGGAGCATGATGCAGGGTGGTGCCGATCAGGTTGTACCCGATGAGCTTGAACGGCAGAACAAGCCACAAGATGACCAGTCTGTTTTCGGGTGCGATGATTCCGTTGTGGCGTTTCGCCCACATTCTGGCAATGAAGTCGAACATGAAGTGACCGATGACCAGTCCCAGGATGGCGCCAACGACGGGTGCGGTGTAGATGGCTGCAAGGTTGCGGAAGTCAAAGTTATACGCAGGAATGATGAAAACCGAGATGGTTGTATTGTTTCCAATGGTCCAGGGGACTGTATGGGGTTAGCCTGGGTTTGCAGCCACTCGAGGTCAGCCCACTTACAGTCGAAGAAGTAGAAGAGGCAAGTCAAAAACACCGGCAACTTGAGAACGGTGTATCCCAAGCGGCTTCCGGCTTCGAGGAAAGTGTTGGTCGTGTACTTGGTCTTGTACTGCTCAACACCGACAACTCGGAGAAGACGGTTCTTGCGTCTTGGAACTCGATCTGGCATCAGATGTCTGGGATAGAATGTCTCGTCGCCGAGAGTAACAGTCAAGGCCAGTCCCAGCGTGATGATGCCAAAGTTCAGCCACATTCCTGTTCTCCACGTGCTCACACTGAGAATGGCGGCCATGAACTGCGGACCCAGGAAAGGGGAGAGAATGATGGCGGTACTCCAGATGTTGATCTTTCTCGCGTGCTGGTGGAAGAACCAGACATCCTTGATCCACATGAGACCGCCACCTGCACCGGCAACAGCGAACATGCCGTTCAAAATGCGGGACGCCATGTATGATTCGAAGGATTTCGCGGCGGCGGACCACGCAGCTGTGCCGGCGGAAAGACAGCCAAACCAGAAGAGGACGGGAAGGCGACCAATCCAGGCCGAGAGCCAGACGGTCAGGATACCGCCGACACCCAGCATGAACGTGTTCCTTTTGACATGTTAGCGCAAGGCATGTGTTGAGCAGTGGCATCGAGACCTACCCGGCCGTGGCATGGTTGACCTCATTCGGATTAATGCGCCATTGTGTCGCTTGGGGAATCAGCGCACTTGCGCCGGTGGCGGCAGAGTAGTCCGAAGTCGCAGCGTTGACCGCAATCACCACCAAGATGGCTGCCTTTTTCCAGCTGGACCAGTTCAACGGGTCTTCTGGATCCTCGGTGGGCTGGGGAATCAGGACCTTGCCGTCGCTCGACTTCTTGAGGGGGACGTCGGGCGCAAGACCCAGCTTCTCGCGAATCTTGGCTTCGTCGAGCAAGTAGCCATCGGTCTCACCGACACGGTCGAGGTCGAGGGCGGTGGCCGTGTGAGTCGCAGCCTTCTCGTTGTTGTTCTCTCCACTAGAGATGGAAGGCGGTGTCGAGGTGTCAACGACGGGGGCCTCGGTGGCCGTCGCCTGAGGCACGTCCTTGGGTGAAGTTGGCTCGTCCGCCATGACTAGACTGCGGTGGTGTGAGAAGGGTAAGGGAGGGGAACGAAGGAAGACTAGGCGACAGAGGCGGTGGTGAGGAAGGGACAAGTGAAGATGGAAGGACCAGACCTGAGTGAAGGAGATGGAGGGCAGGGGCTCGCGTGCATTCAAATAAATTTCTGTCCCTCGTGTCACTTTGTTCGCTGCAGTTGAGTAAACAACGACCAGGACCCCAGCAAGGCCAGCAGCCAGCAGCCAGCAGCCAGCAGGGGAGGGGCTTGACTACTCTTTTTAGTAGTGAGCTGTCAATCACAGAGCCATTGGCTTTGGAGTGTCTGCTCGATACTTCCGTAGCGCGACGTGCCATGCAATCGAAGTATAACAGAGGGCCCCCCTGGCGAGGCTACCGGTAGATTCGCTTACGATAGGTGGAACCAGCACGTACGAGTAGTCATCGTCAGTTGGGTCTAGGAGCTGCACCCCATGAAGAAAGGGTGATCCGACTAACCGCATTCTTGGTCTTGACACCTGTTTGACAAGTCTTGGGATCGGCGTGTTCGAAAAGGGAGCCAGAGCCCACGAGAACTTGCATTGGGTAGTTGAGACTCCGTCCGGATGCGCTGGACTGCAGGTCCAGTCTCGTGTCCCTTGCGCCCGGGCTCAGTGAGTCGGACAGACCGCTCAATGGGAGTCACAACTGCCACCATCCGACAGTCAGCCATGAGTTTCAAAAGGTCAGAGTGGCTGAGACGGCGAGGTGTGATTTGACGGAGAATTCAAGCCCAAAGCTAGGAGGTTTGCGAAAAAGATTATTTTGTTTTTGGTCGAGGAGCGACAAAGACAGCTACCTGAACCAGTATCCCCTTGTCCTGGTTCGAGGCTTGCTGGAGGCTTGCTGGAGGCCTGCTACTCGTAAAAGCGAGACGAGCGAGGTGCAGCCCAAGAGGAGAGGAGGCTAAAGGAGGCGGCTGACTGGGTGGAGGCCACGGACCCCGGCATCCACAAAGTACTATATTTTGACTAGCGCCGGCCGCCCGGTGGAGTCGGACCGCCGACCCCAGCGGCACCGGCCAATGGGAGGCTGCAACGGAGTCCTAGGGGGCCGGGCGTTAATGCATAAGGCTGGTGAGGCTGGCGGAGAGCGGATTGATTTTCAGGGGATGGATCACGAGGGAGTCGAGAGGCAGGGGGGTTGGTCAGTCTTATTGCAGTACGGAGTACCATTATTATTGATGGACAAGAGGACAGTACTCCGTACTAATAGCAGCACGAATAAAAGGATGTTGACTTTACGAGTCAATATGTTGACAAAAAATGCATGTGGCCAGCCAGCCATCCACTCAACACCGGTACAACACTTTCTATATCGAATGGTGTGTGTGCACGACGTGGAACCAGGTGCCTCATCCGATGTGTCTCCTTCAGGCTTCCTCGCTCGTCTCCTCCCGACGGCCCCTTTTCCTCGCCGTTCGGCTCGACTTATAATATTCAATTGCTGACTTCGCTACCCCAGACCAATATGGCCTGACTAAGCCCTTGCACAAGAGAGACAACCCTAAATCACAATAATGGGGGGATGCTCGACGATCCCAGGGGCCATGAACGGGTTTCCTCCAAACTCTACGAGGTGCTGCCCAGGAGTTGTACTCGTAGTCTGGCATATCCTGCAAGGAGAATTATATGTGGCGTGGCTATGCGACTAGCCACCTCCTGCGGCCGTCGACGCTCACTCAGCTGATCGACCGTCTTCCACAGAGATGAAGTTCTGCACAAAGGACAGGAAACACAACCAAGGGAAATAGGGAAATGCCATCACGGCCCAGGTCGATTGATCTATTGACCGCTCATCCGTCACCCTCATGAGCCAAACTTCGCAGCCGCCTTACGGGACTGATCATGATCTCTCACTGTGTCCCCAATCATCTAAACGCTCTTGCACACTCATATCCTTGTCGTCCGTCCCATCGCTCATGCCCCAAAAATTTCATATCGACTCAAAGGCTCTCATTAAGTGATTGACATGATGGAGAAGAAGGTCCCCGCCCCCCTTCCGCTCTTCAGAGATAGTACAAAACAGCTAGATTCGCTCAGATGCTCGTCCTGGGACGCAAGATTTTCCGCGAGAGAAAAAGACCGCACGAAAGTAAACCCGCCTGCAAAATGGGGTATTGGGAAGTGAAAGACAACAATAACTATCCAGCAATGGGGCGAGAAGTGCTCATCACTCCTCCACCCCCTTTCGAAACTTCGTCAAGTCGAGACATATTCGTTCACATGAACAACATCGAGCTCTCGCGGCGTCGTGCCCTGACACTCGCTGCATTTTCGGGAGCCATCATATTGTTCGATCCTCCGTACTGACTGCTCCCTCCATGTTGGTTGGGAGGCTGGGGTGGCGGGTATCTGGGCGCGCTCATCGGCATCTCGTGTGGAAACGACACGTATTGTCTCGACTCGTACGACGGTTGGATCGGCGCAAATCCCAGCTCGTTCGTGGGATCATGCTGCTGATACTCAGGTCGGGCACTGACTGGGATGCCGCCTGTGGCCCGGGCATTGTGAGCAAAACTGTCTTGGTTGTACATGGGCGTGGGCAAGTCGGTAAACATCTGCCGCCGGGGCGATCGGATGTCTTCTGGCGTGAGGGCGCCCTCTCCACGCTCGATCTCCGTCGATCGAACAGACTCCCCATCGCTGGGCCTGTCGAAGATCGCCTCAAAATCCGTCAGGAATAAGGCGAACAGGGGTGCTGGGATGTTGAGAGTCGGAGAGAAGACGATTCCGACATTCTTAATGGTCATCTTGTTCCGCTCCGAGTTCTGCACCACCTCCAGCAGGTATTGTGAAAGCGTCCGTAGCAGCGAGAAATTCGCGCCCGGCAGTTGGTGCACCAGAAGGTTGAAGGTCACAATCTTTTGTGATTTCTCCGGCAATTCCAGCCCCTTCAGGAATTCAAGATGCAGTTCGCGGGTCAAAATCGTCGACGGTAGCTCCCGTAGATACGTTTTGAACAGGGACGCCACGGCGTGCACATCGTAGTCCTCATCCTCCGCCAGCAGATCAACATCACCCTCCGTGTTGAACCGATCTTTGAGCAGCCGAATTACAATGTTCGACCCGCTAAGTCTGAATAAACCTTCTTCATTCGCGGCGTTCTTGGCTCGGAGAAACTCGATGCAGCGATACACCACCGCCGGGAGATACACCTCCACGTCCACGGGTGAGTAGTACTCCACCGCCTCCTGGAGCTGCATCCCGAACACCGCTCTCACGTGCCCACCCCGGTGAGCGTTGAGTTCGGATTTCTTGGGTTGAGCCGGCTGCACAGGAGCAAGTTGCTCGTACGATGGTTTCCGGAAGTGGAACAGATTGCGCTTCTTCTGCTCTCGCTCTTTGCTGCCACTGTTGCTCGCGGATTTGTTGCCCCAGCTTCCAGCATCCGAAATGACAGCACCGTTCATCGGGCCTGAGATATTGTACGGTTTTGAGGTCGGGACAGGTTCCTGAATGAGCTCGGGAGTTTGGCTAGACGCGATCGAGGGAGAAGGCGTGTTACTGTGAGTTTGTGGACTTCCGTTCGATTTAGACTCTGCGTCCTCGTGTCCCATTCTTTGAGCCACTTTCACGTCCTTGGTGTGTGAAGACTGGATGCCCGCTCCGTACTGCGGTTTGGGCTCCACCGGCCGCTCGTCGATGTAATGCAGCAACGTCTCCACCCACTCGTCCCGCTCTGCGTCGCTTTCTGCGCAAAGCACATGCCGAACGTGGCTGTTCATGTCCTTGCGCTTGGGCTCGAGGATGAGAAATGCGTGACGATATTGGTTTTCTGAGTCGGCCTCTGCATTTGAAGGGTCGGATTGCGTTTGCCGCCCAATGCGGGCATTCAATAACTTGATTGTACCGAGATGCGCACCGCCAGGTGCTTCGAAATACCTCAACTCAGGACTGTCCAGAACAAAATATCGGGACTTCCATCCTCCAAAATTCTTCCCCTTTTTGGTCAAGTACCCGGATTTGGTCGGAATGCCCGAATGCGACTGTGGCGCCTGTCTAGTTTGTGCGTCCTCAGTGTTATGTGAGGCAACGGTGAGTTGTGGCTCCATAACATCTGTCGACAAGAACCGGCATATGACCGCAGCCGCTTGTTCATCCATGGGAGTATCGAGCAAGTCTTCAAAATAGTCATTAATCGCATTTCTTCTCGCGTCGACGACAGCAGGCGAATGACCGGAAAAGAGTTTTCGGTCGGGTAGTTTGGGTAGATCGGAACAGCGGGATCTCAGTTGCTGTTCCAGATTCGGTAGTGAAGTAGGGATTTTCTCCACGCGCCAAAGTTCAGACGACGTAGCGCGCTCAAAGACTGACAAGCTGAAAACAGCGTTCTCTTCCGGCATCCTCAGTCCGAGCATGCTGTTTCTCGAGGGGCGCAGTCGAGAAGAGGCGACCTTCACCTGAATCGAGGGCAAAGCATTTGGAGGAAGAAGCAGGTCAGGCCAACTTGGATCGATAAGTGCACGGCTCACTGCTGGCACCTCACCCGGGCTCAGAGGAGAATCATGGATCTGACCGCGGTCCAAGTCAGTGCCGGGAGCGGTGTTCATCTTCGACAGAGATGAAGGGCCGATCTTCTTGTGAGATTCGGAAGCAGCTGCCTGTGCTTGTGCCAGCGCCTGGGGGTTAGGTGCTTGCTGGCCGGGTGTCGTTGGCATAGGTAAAGGCATTTTTGGCGCACGAGGTGAAAGAGGAAAGTTACCTCCAGGCACACGCGGAGACATAGGAAGCGCAGAGCCCATCATGGGACGAGGACTCATCGGAAGACCGGGACTTCGCAAGGGTAGCGACAACTGAGCTGAAGATCCCACTGAGCCTGACGTTATCGAGGCAGGGGAGAGATGATCCTGTCTCAAAGGCAAGGGTTGAGTGACTTCAGCTACAGGCGGTGGGAGAGGCATCTGGTCAAGAACCGTCGCTTGTTCTGATTCGGGCTTCGCTTTCTTCTCCTTTTTGGACCGACTTCTCGCTTCTTGCTCTTTAAGGGCAAGAATTTCGCGATCTCGATCATCTTCTTCCCGAGTTTTCCGTCGACCCCTCTGAATGGGCTGGCGCTCCTCTTCGTCTTCGTCACTGATAATCACGTCGTTCGGGACGATGACCTGGTGAGGTGGTAACTCCTCCTTTGCTGGTCGCAGATCAAGCGGCTTGGGGGGAGCTTTCCTGGAGGCTTGGAATGATTTTGGGGGCTTCTCGGAGAGCGGAGTGGCCTCGGTGAGCGCAAACGAAGGCTGTGCCAGCTGCGTGGCTAAGCTCTGCATCTTCGGTGGCTGTTGTTGTAAGTGAAGTGGTGACGGCATCATAGCAGCATCAATGGGCGAGCTCTCCATCTGGATACCTGTAATACCTCTACCCGCAGTCTGTTCCTCTGCCCTCAAGCTCGCTTCTCCGTCAGATTGAGGCGAGTTTCCTTCTTCCAGCCGGAGACGGTCCACCTGCGACGTCGAGGGCTGAGCCTGCAGTTCCTTGACTTTCTTCCTGTATCTGTCCCTCTCTTTCGTCAATCGCTCGAGGTCTTTGTTCAGACCCAGCAACAGCGCCCTCTGCTTGTCGACGAGTTTCCATAGTTGGGCATTTTGCGCCGCAGCGTGACCTTTGTCCTTCAAGAGGTGCTGAATCAGGTTCTCCGCCGAGCCAGCCGTGGCAATGAGATTTTGGACCTCATCTCGGGTGGGCTCCTTCACCTCTCCGAGATGCTTTTGAGGATGCGAAGCGTTTGAGATATTAGAAATAGCGGAATCGATGGATGATGTCCGCGGCATGGTGTTCGGTAGGTGCACGCTGGTCGTCGAGGAAGCGTACGACTTGGGGGATTCAGAGAGGGCTGTCACCCCTTGGTCCTTTTGACTTAGGGATCGTGATGATATGCTTGACTCCTGCTCGTGGGACGGCGCAGTACTGTCGTTGCTCTTTTCTCGTGTCAGGGCAGCGTCACCCTCCGATATATTTTTGACCAGTCTCTTTCCAGAATCATTAGGTAGAGGGGCCTTCCCATACAAATCGTCGTCCTCCTCCTCGATCTTGCGCTGCTGCCCTGGGGTCGGCCTCGAGCTGGATAACGAGCTCAGGTAGTCTCGAGGGATTAAACTGCCCTGTAGCACGGCGGGACTTTGTGGTTTGCGGGAGGCTAGAATGTACGAATGAGGGCTGGCCAGCGAGGAGGTTGAAACAACAGCGGTTGTTTGGGCCAAACGATCCCGGGGAGACTGAGGGGGAAGTGTGTCGCTGGTCGACTGGGACATTTCGGGCAACTCGATCAGGCTGCATAGGGAATGGGGGGGTTGTTCCTTAGACTTTGGGCCATTATTGGCAAATGTGACGGGGGAGAAACACTTGGAGGCCGCTGACAGGCCAGCTGTGCGAAGCGGCGCAAGGACGACTTTGACAAAGTTCCTACAGGCTCCGGAGCACGCAGAAGGGCCTAACAGAGACAGCGTCGAAGTCGGTGTCGATTTGCTCGTGCTGCTTCACAAAAGAACGAGTGACGAGCGCAGGAGAGGGCAAGCTTCAGGTGTGTCCGTAAGCGCCGGGAGGCAGGCCCAGAAGCAGGCGATTGGCCGCGAGGGAGGCCAACGTGGGCGAGTGCTGGGCCTTTCAGGTTGATGGGCAATACGAGGAACAAGACGTGGAGGCGGAGAGCAGTTAGAGAATGGAGCGTTTGCCTGCCAATCTTCCCACTGGCGGCCACTGGCTGCCTCCGGTTCCCACTGGTTCCCACTCGTTTGGGAGCACCGCAGCCAAACCCAGCGCCAGAGCCACCACCAAAGACGCAATCATGCACCGAAAGATTGTCCCTCTCTCCACCTTCGCCTAATGAATATCTCCGTCAGAGATGGAGGCCTCTCTGGCGGAAACAGTGAGCTTGGTGGCCTGTACTCGGTACCCATTTGACAGACACTAAAGCCCTCGCACCGACCAACATTTGATCTCCTCCATCCAAGGTATCGAGCCATTTTGCAAGGACAGGAATCTGCGCAAATTGGTTTCAAACACTCGCGGGAAAAGCCTGAAACAAACGTGCCCGGCCCGCTTTCTGGAAACCAAACCTCTGACCAAAGCCTAGAGAGACGCAGCCGACGCGACCCTCCTCCTTGACAGAACCACGTCTAAACTAACGGTCTAACGCTGCACCCTCCCCGTATCGTCAAATTCCCTTGCGGTCAACCTCCCAGCGCCGATCAGATTCTGGACCCTGAAAATCCGAGAAGCGAAGCGAAGGTTACCAGGGCCCCTGGCTAAAGCAAAGTGCCAGTCGTGGAATTCGTTACTCCTTTCCCCTGCTTCGAATACTCGTATTGCAAAGAAGAGGCGGTTGAGGTTGATCATAGGGGAAACAGGACATCTTTTCTCTGCTCATCCACCGCCAGAGCTCACCCCTCCCACCTCGAGCCGACGCTCGGATCGTTTCAGCTGCAGGAACCCGAGAGCACCAAGTCCTTCCGTGTGATTGGCCTGCCCTAGGCTTTGCCTCAGTCCAATCACCTCCGCCTTCCAGGGATCGCATGTGCATCATCAACATTCCTTTCACACCGACCAGATCCTTTGGTGGCCATTCAGCGGTTTGGAGTGAGCGTCTTCTGCATTCTTCAAGAAAGTCTCTACTCTCGCTGACCTCCTTCGGAGGCTGAGCACATGCATGACCTCGGAGGCAACTGAGTTGCCAGCACACCTGATATCAGACTGCGCGTGATTGGTCGTGGAACCCTTGACGACCTCGAGCCGCCGGGACTCATGACTACACCTGCTGGACAAAGTCCATGGGGATGACAAATGCTCCGTATACACCAGCATAATTCGCCTTCAGTGCTTGGTACATGCCTTGGGGGGGTTGCCTTGAGACAACTTCCTTCGCGGGGTCTTGCTGATCCGAGCCCTTTGGTTTTTTCTACCATTTCCCAAAAGATAGGAACAGGGCACATCATCCAGGTCGTTTCCGTTTGTTGGCCGCTCCCGGCGTCGACTCTCTGCTGGAAGTGCCAGACTTTCCGCCTGAGGTGAACTCGATCGTTCTCTTTCCCGCAGCTGACAGGCTTTTCTTGGAGTTGGAGTCCTGCTCGCGTAAAGCTTGCTGACTTCGGAGCAGTTCCTCCTTGTATGCCAACGGTGGAAACCCCAAAGGATTCCAGACCTCCTGTGGCAAAGAAGTTCTGTACTGGTCGTCACCCTCCACTCCTGCTCGAGCCATCATCGTAGCCAGCAGCCCGGGATTGCGGAACGTAGACTTGTTTGCGAGGTCTTCGTTGAAATGCACTCCTTTAGCCTTGAGCTCCAAAAAGCGCTTGAATTTGGCGTCCAGTGCGGGATCGGGAGAACCTGGGGGCGAAGGCGGGATGGCCGTCATGGGATGCGTCGCCTGTGTAAGCAAGTGAATAGTCTCACGTTCGGACATGTGTTGCTGCGAGGTCTCTGCTGAGGATTCTTGCGGCTGAACAATATCATCGTCGCCCTGCATTTGAGCGGGCATGGTCGGACCCAGCATTGGCCCATTGTCGGCGCCTGTATTCCTGCCTGTCCCCTTGTCTAGCTCTGCCGCTGGAAATCCTTTGTTGATGCTGCTTCTGTCAAGGCCATCAGCTGGAACTGTAGAGTCGGCTGATTTCCCTTTGGACGGTTTACTGGGTACGACTTTTGGAGGGGACTGCTTTTCTTCATCGCTGCTGCTTTCATAGTTGACAAGTCCGCTCATTTTGGCGTATTCGCTGTGCTTAAAGGACCAGACACAGCTCGATGGGTAAAGGAATACTAAACTCGAAGCCTAGAGTCGATCCTCTTCACAGTTCGGATCGGCCACCGCCAAATGTGGCGTTCGGATTCTGCTTGGCGTGACCAGCCACAGGTGCGGCGGTGCAACTAGGCGGAGAGAGCAGTTGCGTACAACCATTTGCATGCACGCAGGTCGTTGATGAATTAAAGATCCAGCACCTCAAGCTCATTTCCTCTATCCATCCTCCCTCAGACATTCAAATCTGTCCGCAGCCATGGCGTCTCTAATGAATTCAGAACATATACCCTCGGATCAACCTGGCTACTCGTTCGCAAACCACGCCGCATCGGCACAAGAAGCCTCAGGACTCAAACAACATGCCTTCTATCCGTTCGTTCACATTGTCTCTTGAACTCCATCAGCCTCACTGACCTTCAGACAGATACACTGACAACGGCGGATCCACACTCGGTATCACAGGCGCAGACTTTGCCATCCTCGCCGGCGACACGCGCTCTACCTCTGGCTACAACATCAACTCCCGCTTCGTCCCCAAACTGTTCCGGATTGGGGAAGATGGTTCCGACGAGCAATCCTCGCGGATCGTGCTTGCAGTTGTGGGCTTTGCGGCCGACGGCAACGCACTAAAAGAACGCCTCGATGCCATTGTCAAGATGTACAAGTATCAGCACAACAAACCCATAAGTGTCAAAGCGTGCGCGCAACGCCTTTCGACGATCTTGTACCAGAAGAGATTCTTCCCATATTATGTGCACGCGATCCTGGCGGGATTGGATGAGGATGGCAAGGGGGCGTTGTATTCATACGATCCTGTGGGGAGCTACGAGCGGGAACAGTGCAGGGCTGCGGGCGCGGCGGCGAGTTTGATCATGCCTTTTCTGGACAATCAAGTCAACTACAAGAACCAATACATACCAGCGTCAGGTGTGGGACATGACTTGAAGCAGAGGCCGGTGGAGAGTCTGCCGAAAGATGTGGTTGTTGGGCTGGTCAAGGATGCTTTTACCAGCGCAACGGAACGACATATTGAGGTGGGTGATGGGTTGCAGATGTTGGTCATCACCAGGGACGGGATAGAGGAGACATTCACGCCCCTCAAGAGGGATTAGAACCACACTGAAGACTCAGCTTCTAGGGGGCTTTGTTTCTGTATGCATAGCTCGGCGAAATGGGGTCAGGCTGGAAACCCGAAGCCACATGGGTTGGGTCAATCTAGTTTACCTGGGGTCGTCATCATTTGGTTTCTATTCTTTTCCCGTTTCATTGCAAGGATATGGCTGAGGTTCCAGGGTGGTAACGACAAACCACATTTCCCTCCGGTCGTTTTCATGCGAATCCATCCATCCATCTCGAACGCCCGTTCCCATTGATCACCGCAACATTTCATATGCACTCGTGAAAAAGCCCTCTGATGCACCGTGCCATGGGTAATAGTGAAAGAGACACAAAAACAAACATCCACGCTCAAAATCTCTCCTTCATCCGCGACGCCACGGTCCGCAGATTCCCATACACCTTGCCGGGCGGGGCGCCGAGGATCAGACTGACGACGGCCTCCCTGGCGATGCGGATGTTCTGGAAGCCGCCGAGGATGTGGATCTTCGAGTCGGCGAGCACGACGCGGGTCTTGGAGGTGTTTTCGATGGCGAACTTGGTCTTGCCGTCCTTGCCGGCGATGCGGCCGATGGCGCGGCCCAGGTGCTCGCCCTGCAGGGTCTTGACGTCCTTGATCTCGAACGTCTCGATGTATAGGTCGTCGAGGCGCAGCAGGGCGACGGCGTCGTCGACGTCGAACCCCAGCGTGAAGGCCCGCACAAAGTCCTCGCCCTTCTGCAGCGCGCCCGCGTCCGTCGTGAACCGCGACGTCCGCAGCTCCACCGCCTTGGCCTTGACGTTCATCCGCACCTGCAGCTTCAGGTGCTCCACCAGCGGCGGGTAGATCTTCCCCCAGCTCTGCTTCAGCGGCGACATGCGGTGTGGCGGCACCGGCACCTTGCGCGACTGTATTCGGAGCGCCGCCGTCGTCTCTGAGCCGCTCTGTGAGGCCGGGGCGAATCGAGGTCGGCCTTCTTCGTCGATTTGCATGGCTGTGTCCGTCTCTTCCAGTGCCTGCGTCACGGCGCTCTCTGGTTGGGGCGCCGTTATTATGTCCACTTCGATATTTTCTTCATTTGAGTCGGGAGGGAGAGGAATGTCGTGGGGCTGTTGGTCTGCGGACTCGGCGATTGTCTCTGGAGGAGCGCGCTGCAGCGCCGTCGGAGCAGGCATTTTCGATGTCTTTCTGAGATTTTATTTTAGCCTGTAGAGAGTACCAAGTTTGTAGTCGCCTGCGCTGTTCTCGAATCTGAAGGTTCCAGTGTACAAGGCGATTTTGTGTTTGGCGGTTGATGTTCGGCAGAGAAATAATTTTCTCCGCAGCATCGCATTTCACTTGCAATTGTGGGGGCAGCAACTCAAGAAGCGATGCTCCACCAGCTGCGCAGCATATTTTGATAGACAAACTGAACGATCGACACAAGTCGTCCTCTCTGACAACTTGGATGACTTATGACTACTAACCCCTAGAAATATTGAGTGTCTTTAAAGGCAGAAGCTCCAGACCTGGGTGTCAATGGCCGCTGTGAATACTAACAGTGGAAATATCAAGTTTATTCACAAACCATACTACAACCACCTCATTTACAGAAATATACCAGCTCGAGGCCGGGACTACTAGCCAGCCTGGAATAGGAGATTACATACATACTTCTCCAAACCCCCTCGTTCCCCGTTTATATTTTATCTTTGTCCCGGCACAAAACTCCCATAATAGCCTGGCAGTTCGGCGACCTGTCGGGTGGTTTCGCCCTCTAGCTCACTTCGTTCGAAGACCTGTGCTTCGGCCAGCTCTGGTGATGGTTTCTGCACCGATGACGGACTGTTGGGTATTTGTGAAGACTTCGGCTCCGTTGGTGGGGGCACGGAATCCGCCGGGGCGGTGGTCTTGCGGTTGCGACGGGTCCCAAGGAAGTATGCGAGGCCAGCAATTAAGGCTAACCCTACAACGCCTCCAACGACGCCGCCGGCGATAGCGCCGGTATGAGACTTATGAGGAGGAGGAGGAGATGTTGATTTCGCGGGAGGCTGCACCGGGGCCGTCGGGGTAGGTGTTGGGGTAGTGGTGGGATGAGTCGGGGCGGCGAAAGCTGTGTTTGTAGAGCACTGTTACTCATTCTATCCCTATGCCTGGAAATGAACATCTCACTTACCAAATTCTGTTGCCAGTGCGGGATCACTCCACGCGGGCTTGACGTAGTTTTGGTCATAGTATTTCTGGATTAGCTGCGCTCGCTCGTACGGTGCAGCTGCGGCGTCATAGTGATCCTTCCACTGCAATTCAGTCATGTCCATGACCCCTATACCGCTAGCCCACTCATCGAAGTCGGCGCCGAACTGATTGAACGTGCTAGGCGGGCGGCCGCCAATAGAGACCATTTGTCTGTTGCCGATGACGGAGCAAGTATGGCTGCACCGGCGGGTGCTCGTTGTCGCGGGGGTCTGAAACCATCTGAATGCAGGGAGAGAGAGGACATAGACATTTAAGTACCCAGGCTCATTAGGGTAGTTGAGGTCATATGTTGTATTGGTCATACCGCCGTATACAAATCTGATACGTTCACGTCAGCCTAGGTCCTGAGAAACATGAAGGTATACTTTACAGTTCGTATGTCTTCCCGTCGGATGAGGCCTTCCCCACCGTACAGAACTCTGTTCTTGGTGGAGGGATGTCGCCAGTCGCTCGCTGAACATACCATTTCTTCGTGGATACGTCATACAAGACAATATCTGCCATATCGCGCAATGATGTGTCTTGCTCAAATGTGAACGCTTGTTCGCTTGGATTAGTACCTCCGACAACGACCACAAAACCTTCTTGACCGAAATTCGAGGCGAACTCAGCCTTGGCCTGGTTAAAGTACGGTGAGCTATTTGGAATGTCGGTTGTAGAGTTGCTCCAAGTCTCACTCGATGGGTAATGCTCCACCAAGCCTGAGACAATGGTATTCGGGTAGACTGATTCGCCATTAGAGATGGAGCCTCCCAAGCTGTACAACGTCGAGTTGCCCACAGCCCAGGCTGATGCCCACGGCGCGTTCGATCCGTATGACAACCCATCTGTTGCAGGCGTGACTTCTTCAGACCAATAGATGGTGAGTCCGCCGGGTTGATAGGACCAAAGGTCGGCTGTCCAGTCCGTGCTATTGTATGCCCAACCGCCATATCTGTACACTCTGCCTGTGCTCTCATCGTACCAGGTTGCAGGCGCTCTGCGATGCGGCATGTTCGGGGCAGGGTCGGAGTTATTGGCAATATAGACGGAGACGTTGGTCCACGACTGAGTAAGGTCGACCGAGATGGTGGGCCAGACTGCGACAATCAGCCTCGTCAGGCCTTGAATTGACCGGGAGAGTGTAAACGCAACGATAGAAGGATCTCAATGTCCCGTTAGTCCATTCCCATGCCTCTCCATCCGATATATAGAGCCAGTCGCCAACGACAACAGCTGAGAAATCAGTAATAGATCAACCAAATGCGGGGAGACTGCAGGTACAAGATTGCCAGAACCATTGAGAGATGGTGGGTCGCAACAGCCCGCCTTGGACGCTGGAGACGGCTAGCAAAGCCGTGAGCGTTATCCAGAACATCGTGTATTGGGTCAACGTGGAGCGCTTGGTGAGAGGGGATTTCCTGAAGGAAAGCAAACTGACAGCCGAACGACCTCGTACTGGAAGGCCGCGAAGCTTTATTTCCAGTCGCCTGCACTCGGCTTCTGCGGCTGAGAGGTAATGAGGTGCTGTTCGCCTACACCAACATGGCAACCGTCGCAAAGACACGGCGACCGCGTATTGGGTGAGGCTTGCGCCACATGATGTTGATGCATTTTTTGGCCCCTAGTACACCCGTATTTGTTCACTTGGGCAGAAGGTAAAGTCTTGCCAGATGTATAGACATCGGTCGTTATTGGCCTCTGATTTTTGGATTGATGCTTGTGCTGGAGCCGTCCCGGTGTCCTGTTCTAGACCAGCTGCTAATTGGCACTTGTAGGAAGCTAAGTCCCGTTTTGGGGACTTGAACATCAGACGATGCAAACTCAATACCAAATTCTTTGTGGAGGCTGAGTGCCCAGACCATCTATCTTCATTTTGAGCGCAGAGTTTGGCGAAGCGTGCCGAAAGCCGCAGCGTCTGCTCTCGTGTGCAAGTACTCGGACGAGTATATGCAGATAAAGAAACTTGTTCCCATCTTCGCGATCGCTTGGCTGCTGATTGGTTTTCGGGCTTTCACCGGTCTGGCTATTCGATCGCTTACAGAGTCCCAGGCCCCGGGCCCATGCACGACGCTCGCTCTTCAAATTTGGAGGTCCAGCCTTACCATCGATCCGAGTGGCAACGTGGTTGGCTTGCTACCATTCTCGAGATAATGAATCAGGGGAGGTGTGTAAAGATCTCATCGGCTAAATTCACCGTAAATTGTGTGATCTGTGCGGACACCACTGGATGAGGTATCTGCCTCTTTGTTCTTCCAAAGCCAGCCTCGAGGCAGGCTTTTTGTTAGTGGTGTTCCTTTCCTTCTTTCTGGTCCTTGTAGTAGATGTGTATGCTGGGACGTTCAGAGTCAACTTAGGGTCTCGATATGTGAGAAACGGGGGGATCAAGGCATTCCCGGGAGACCGCTCTGTCTCGGGCGACAGGAGCACAGCGACGAGGAAGCTCGCCATGACGGCGCGTAGGAGGAGTTCATTGCGGGGACAAGAGCTTTATAGGACTGAAAACTGTACAGTAATGACAAGAAGAACGGTGATCTGTCGAAGCTGCTTACAATACTGCGTGTGTGATGGCTGCTTTGTGAGGCGGAAGCCATGCTGATGTGCAAGTTTCTCCGCATTCGAAGAAATCATTGTGGGTCTCCGCAGAAACTTGCATCATCTTGCACATGCATTTTGTCGCTGCACTCACCATCCTCCAACACCCCATCTCCCAAGGACGACCACTTCTGTCCAACCAGGATTGCTTTCATCCGCCGGCAGCCATGGTCTTTCAATCATGATAGAGGCCTTCGTCCAGGGCATGCGCCATGTCTCGAGGATTGCCGCTTGCGCGCCAGCGCGGACGACAAAAGTCGTCGACAGGCTACCAGCGTCCTTCGACCGAAGCTTCAGATATCACGTACCCAGACGGATATCAAACCTAACGGCCCCAAAAAACACTGCAGGCCAACTGCCCCAGCCCGTCAAGCTTCCTATTAGGATTTGGTCGCCTCGGGTCGATATTCCCGCAGGTCAAGGTCCGCAGATCAGGTCGAGGTCAAGTCTAGCTTGGATTGGATCCTTTTCTATAAAAGATGGACAGGCATCAGCACTTGATTTCTCAGGACTGCAGAAGGGTCTAAAGTACACCAGAGGCAGCCGGCATAGAGAATCGCCCTTGATCCGGTGGCGGGAATTCCATACTACACTCTTCGCAAGACAAAAGGCAGAGAAAGAAAGAGAGGGACAC
Source organism: Cladophialophora immunda (assembly GCF_000835495.1). Classification (NCBI taxonomy): domain Eukaryota; kingdom Fungi; phylum Ascomycota; class Eurotiomycetes; order Chaetothyriales; family Herpotrichiellaceae; genus Cladophialophora; species Cladophialophora immunda. The sequence continues at coordinate 3,752,756 of NW_015622545.1, forward strand.
ACAAAACAAAAAACGGGAGAAGATGCCTCAAAATCAGCTTCAGCAAAGGAGAATGCCTCGCAGGCTGGCTCAGGACAGCAGCATTCTTACCAAAGTCGTTTCTACGATAGACTGCATATGCCGCAGTTTCACCGTCCCACAAAGGAAGAACTTCTGGCTGCGGCCACGGGTTTCTGGTCTCGCCTCAAGGTACACTTTAAATGGTTCACAATCAAAAGCACAAGACCTTTCAATCTGGATGAAATTGTTGGATTCATCTCATGGATCGCGTTGGGCCATGTCATCTGGATTGTTGTCGGTACTACGACTTTCGTGTCTCTGGCCATCCTAGCCATCAACACTGTCTTTGCGCAAGAAACCCTTGCTGGCTGGATCGGGAATTATCTGACAAAATCATCCGGTCTTCAAGTCGTTTTCGAGTCCGCCATTGTCCCCAAATGGGGTGACGGCGTCATCACATTCAAGAACGTCTTCGTCTCCAGAAGACCCGGCCGGGTGCAATCCCGCGTCACCAAGGGATCGCCCGAAGCGGCCGCTCAAGCATCGTCGGCAGAAGACCCCGTGCCTCCAGAAGAGCAGAATTATACACAGTTCGACATCACAATTGGGGAAGTCAATGTCACCCTGTCCTTCAGCAAATGGTGGAACTCTAAAGGCCTGCTGCAAAATGTGGAAGTTAAACACGTAAGGGGAGTCGTCGACCGGACCCACGTTTTCGCAACCGGTGAAGAGATTGATCCAAAGTCGCTTCGGCATGAGCACAACCCTGGGGATTTCGAGATCGAGTCCTTTAAGATCGAAGATCTTTTACTGACAATCCTCCAACCTGAAGGGTTTCGACCGTTCCCCGTCAGTATCTATAACGCCGACTTGCCTCGCCTGCGGAAGCAGTGGCTGTTCTACGACTTTCTCTGTGCCAACAGCATCACGGGTGAATTCGACAAATCTCTTTTCACCATCCATCCGCGGCAGACACACTCGTATACCGGCACAAAGCTTAACGATCCCGAAGATCCGTCCAACGAACCTTGGAAAAAACAGTCACGCATTCGCATTGATGGCATAAACATCGACCATATAAACCGTGGGGTGGCTGGGCCCTTGTCTTGGATTCACGAAGGCAATGTCGACATTGTGGCGGACATTATGATCCCCAACGACAGCGAGGAATCCGTTATGAAAGTCATGACTGATTTTTATGAACGGATGGAAGCGACCTTGACATCGAGGAAACATCTGGAGCAGCAGCGTTATGGCGAAATTTCTCCCGAGGATGAGCCCATTGCCTCCGGTGGAGTCGTGCTAACAACTCCAAACTCTCAACCGGTAAGAGAAGAGGACAAGCGCTTCATAGTGATGGATCTCCGCATTCACTTGAACGACGTGCGCGCCGTCGTCCCCATTTTCACACGCGATCTATCATATATCAACAACGCCCTGATCCGTCCCATTGTCGCCTACATCAATTCCCGGAGAACGTTCATTCCGATCAACTGCCGGGTCGTCAAGCGTCTCTCGGATTTTGACGGGAGCTGGACTGTCTTTGATTCCGGGTTGATGGATGATCTGTCGGCGGAAGTGTACGATGCGTTTGCAAGAGATGTCACAGACGAGCAGGCACGTTTGAGACGGTTCAAGAAAGTTGGACTATGGAGTTTGCAGCTTGCTGTACAGGCTATCTTCCTAGTAAGTTCAATCGCTTGATTTCTTCGCTTGGGTTGGATCAGCTTTTAGCATACCGTCTCGCGAAGCGTCGACTAATTGAGTGATAGGGGATGGCTGGGAACATTGCTTGATCCGACACGACATTCACGAACAGTTTCCACTCTATACCACATGTCTTGAGGTTGCGTGCGTTGTAACAAAAGTGAATATTGGGTTTAGACGTTGCTTCGACGTTCGGAGGGTCAACCTAACTCCCTCGATGGTGTAAGGCGTCAAAAGTGTACATATTTTACATCCCTCTCCGGCACGTTGAGACATTGCAGTTTTTCGCCTCGAGATGGCGTACACTGGAACCACTGAGCCGCTCGATCATGAAGCAAAAAGTTCCATTGCAACCAAGTCATGTCCCTGTTTTGGAGTATCTAGTGTTCCTGCTCAGCTTGGTCCTTTCTCTCCTTGCGCTGATATCCCTATGAATAAGGCAAAGTCACTTGAATCTCACCCTGCGAACCCATTCGCGGCACCCTGGCTCGAAATTATCTCGCGTCCCGAGGTGATATTGTCGAGTATATCAATACCTAGGCCTCTAGGCCCCACATGGTGTATTGCTGGCAACAAGTTCCCCTCATGTGGGCCGCAATACAAAATCCAAGAACGCTGCCCCGCGACAATATTGTGTCGAGGAAGCCTTTATCCCACGAAAAGACGAAGAGTAGAGTTGATTCTGTATCCAGCTAGATTGACCGTGGACACTCCCGAGACTTGAGATCCACGGAGTTCGCCATGGCACCGCCTTTTCGAGCCGATCAAGTCGGATCGCTACTCCGTCCGCAGAGCCTGGTCGAGGCGAGGAAGAACTCGAATCTCCAGGGCGCGCGACTCAGAAACGGCCCTGTCGCCCAAGAAGAGGACGATGCCGCGGCAAATCTCACTGCCGGTTCTTCCTCCAACGAAGCCGATCCAATAGAGGTCCTACGCACCGAGCAAGCAAAGGCCATCAAAGACGTCGTCGGCGAGCAACTCTCGCGACACATCCTGCCCATCACCACGGGAGAATATGAGCGAGGGATCTTCTACGGCAACTTCTTCGAGTCCCTCTCCGGCTTCGAGGTGCGGTACACGCCCATGGCCGACTTCAAGGTCGACTTCCCCACGAATCGCCCGTTGATCAAATGGGGCCTCCCCGGGCGCGATGCGGGGTTCCCGACCTCGAACAAGGTCACGCTCGAGAGGTCCGCGTACCTGGACGACTGGTTGTATCTCCGTAGCCTCCTGCCCGAGGAGCGGTGGAGGGATGCGAAGATGACGGTCCCGCCGCCGGGCTGGTGGCATATCCAGCTCAAGGAGCCCTTTGACCGCAGCCTGTATGAGAACGATGAGGCGCTGTTACGGGACCTGAGCGCCGCAGTCAGGAAAGAGATCTTGACGCTGTACGAGCATGGCTTGAGGGTCGTGCAGGTGGATGATCCCAATCTCTCGTTCTTCTGCGACGAGGAGTGGATCCAGGCGTGCCAAAAGGAAGGCGTCGACCTCGAGCGGCTGCTCGAGCTGTATATCACGTCCCACAACGACGCCATCAAGGACTTGCCCTCGGACCTCCATGTCGGAATCCACATCTGTCGCGGAAACTTCCCCAACGGCGTCGGCCTCGCCAGTGGCAGTTACGAGCGGATCGCGAGGAAGCTGTTCAACGAGACCGGCTACAAGTTGTTTTATCTCGAGTTCGACAGTCCCCGGGCCGGCGATTTCACGCCTCTCAAGTACCTGCCGTCAGACAAGGCGGTGGTCTTGGGCGTGGTGACGACCAAATCCGCAGAGATGGAGGATCTGGACGAACTGAAGAAACGCGTCTATCAGGCCGCGGACGTGGTGGCGGAGGGCCAGGGGAATGGAAGGACAAGAGAAGACGCGCTCCGCGACAACCTCGCAGTGTCCCCTCAATGTGGCTTCGCGAGCGACCATTCTGAAGGAGGAGTCGGGATGACCAGAGAGCGCATGTGGGAGAAGCTGGGGCTGGTCAAGAGGCTATCCGAGGAGATCTGGCCGGGGTGGGATAAAGATCGGAAATAGAAGGCCTTTATCTCTCGGTAAGCAATCTTGTATGGTTCAAGCCCAGTATGGGAATCGGACTCTTGAGCCTACGCAATGGAAAACTAGGATGAGAAAAGAAACAAAATTCAAGCAACTGCGGCACCCGAAGCCTGTCAATTTTCTTCAAATATCTAGGATCCCTGCCTGCTTGTTGCCTCTGAGACAGGATCGATCGAGACGGCGAAAGTATATCCCAATCGATCGTTGATTAATTGCCAGTAAAATTTGGCCCTGAGCGTGCCATACCTGCTCGTTATAAATCTTTGAGAGTATTGGTCAGTTCCCGCCAGAAATCTCATACATTTCTGACTATCGCGGAAACACCAACTCGAGACTGATGTAATGCCAATCTCAGAGAAGTCTTCGCCAGTGAACTGCCACTCTTTATGTCGAAGTATCCAAGAAGAATCCATGAGGTTATCAAACCGCTTCTTGGAAAGACTATCTGGCTTCGGACATTCCAGCCTCTTGGGGACTTTTCGACTGAGGAAGACCAAGCACGCAGGCCTGAAAAGAGAGTCGAACCCAAGCTTTATAGCGACGCAAGCAAAACCAGATCGCGCCGGCCGCCGGAGTACGAGCACCCCAGCGGTCCCGCAGCACCCGTCAGGCATCTCGATGGTTCTGTCTTGGGGATTCCATCTCCGCGCGTAGACGACGAGATCTTCCCATGTTGAACAATCACCCAGGCGAAACCCATAAAGCCGACGTTCCGGAGTCACCTTGATACACAGCTCCCGTGAAATCAAAAGCCTTTGATTTCGAAAGCACTGGTTCATGGGATGCTCCAACAGGACGTCAGCCAAATCTCTTTTCACGAACTGGATGTGGCTTCTGCCGTACGAGAGCCTCCCGTATTGACCTGAATCCGAGAGGAGAATCCCAACTTTCTTCTTGGTATTCCGATCGTGACATGACAGAAGCGCAAGATAAGTGTGCATTGACCAAATAATTAGCGGTAGTCCAATTTCCAAGCCCATATTCGTCATTGAGTAGGGCGTGTCTCGATTGGGCGAGTGACCCTTGACGATATTGGCACAGCCTTCGAAAAGTCTGGTGAGTCTGCAAGGAGAGATGTCTTTTCAAGAGGAGCGGGGAGGGTCTTCCAGGCGAAGATGGAGTGGTCAGAATTTCGCTTGATAATCTCCTCTTGAAGTCTTATGAATGCTCTCTCCCCCTCCCCATAGAGCATCGGCATGTTGACTTCAAAGATACCAAGAAGGCAGTAAGCAACGTCCTCCTTCCGCGTGGTTTTCCTGTTGGATGCCTAAGCCATTCTCTGTGCCACCGAATACGTGTTCAGATATAGCGAGTCCAACGCCCTCATTTCCATACCTGTTGCGGCCGTGATCCATGGCTGCAGCGAGAATTTTGTCCCGATATACCTCCACGAACAGTCAAAGAAATCCACTTTCGATGGGGCAATCAGTTCCTGTAACGTCCACCCTCGAGTAAACCATGCGCTTTGTCCGAAGCTCTTGCCAACACCAGCTTCATTTAGTGGAAGGTGAACGTCCGAGAGGTACGCGTAGCATTGTTTCGAATTCTTGTACCACGCATACATGGAATTAATAGCTTCTGAGAGTTCGGAGCTGCTATCCTTGTTGATGCAGCAAGTGTCGACCCAGATGTATCGAAGACCGTCACGTTGTGCCTGCCGAGTTGAATTGCAAATTTTTGCGTAGCCTTGCTTCTCCGTGGGGTACCCGTTTCTCGCATCCTCAAACAGCACTTCACCCTCTTCCCACCTGTGAGAGAGAATTGCATCTTCGGGGATCTTGTCGTCGTCGAAGGATTCCAGGGCTAGAGTCTGAGTGTTGATCAGCCGCATCTTGAGATTGCCCGCTGCGAGACTGATGGGGACAGCCCGATCAGAGCTCAGTAACGATGTGACATGTCCAATATGCGCAATTCAAAGGGCATGAAATGCGGCAGAAGCTAATTCTACATAAACACAAAAGCTTCAATCAACGGCTTGAAGCCACGCAAGTGGGGGACAAGAGATGGCACTTTAATGAAAAGGAAGGAGAGAAGGACACGGTCCGTCGAACTCAAGTGTCTGGCGAGGCTGAGAACTGACGACAGCCTCGCGGGCGCCAGCGCAAGCGTGGGTCACGGACCCGAAACCCCACACTCATTCGACCCCACCTCGTCGCCCAATCCCCATAAGGACCAGAGTGACGACCCCGCTTTTCTCGCCCAGGCCGGATGCAAATTTGGCCCAGGAAAGACGTGATGGGGATACGAACTTGCGGTTCCTCAGCCTACTTCTTCCTCCATTCACGTACAAGTATGACTTATCAGTCTGATGGTAGGCCTTTCCACCTTCTACTGATTGCGCAATTTTAGCGGCGAACACAATATCGAGCTGAAGTGTTGCGAGTGAAGGTAGGATGGCGCAACCAGGCTCGAGAATGCCTCTAGACGACGGACTCGTCGAGTATATCTTCTTCTGCTTATCACCTCCCCTTAAGGTCATGTATTCAGATCGTAGACGCTCACAAATGCCTTAAAAGGCTATCCCAATCTCCAGAATATTCTCTCAACTGGTGAGCGATCAGGAAAGTTTCATCTCTTATATTTCCGCTTATTTGAAGGATCATCTAGATAATTTGGACTCGTGTCCGCTATTCAAGGAACTGATTCGCTAGTCTAGTTTTCTCAGGAAGAAAGAATGTCTGCCAATCCCAAAGAAGTGGACGCAGTTGTTGTCGGTGGAGGATTTGGCGGTATCCGTCTCGTCAGCCTTCTTCAGGACAGGCTTCATTTCCAGAATGTCGTCGCAATTGAGAAAGGCAGCGCTTTAGGGGGGACCTGGTATTGGAACCAGTACCCTGGCTCTCAGACTGACACCGAGAGCTGGGTCTATCGCTTTTCGGACGACCGTGATCCGCCTAGATGGAACACGAGATATCTAAAAGCCGAGGATCTCCAGGAGCAAATCATTGACACGGCCAAAAAATCCAACGTCTTGGAGAACTACATCTTCGAGAACGAAGTCGTCTCGGCGCACTACGACGCGACTAGCAATCGCTGGCTCGTTACGACCGACAAAGGACTCCGGTTCTCTGCGACTTACTTTCTCACTGCTCTTGGGATTCTAACTAACCCCTATATACCGGACTTTCCTGGTTTGAACTCCTTTAAGGGTCTCTCTTTTCACTCTGCCAGGTGGCCTAAAGGTCTCGACGTCACGGGAAAGCGTGTGGCGGTGATTGGCACTGGACCGTCCGGAAGCCAGATCACCGGGTCCATCCATCACCTCGTGAAACAGATTACCGTTTTCCAACAGCGAGCCCAATATATAGTGCCCGTCAATGATCGACCGGTGACCGAAGAAGAGAAAAAGGAGATCTATGAGAACTACGATAAGATCTGGGATACCGTGTTCAATTCGCTTTTTGCGATGGGGTTTGCAGAGAGTAAGAAGTCAGCGCTCGAAGTGTCAGAAGCAGAGCGGAGAGAAGTATACGAACGTATCTGGAACAAAGGTGGGGGCTTCCGGTTCTTCTTCGAAACCTTCAACGACCTCGGAACAAACGTGGCTGCGAACGAGACCGCCGCGGCATTTGTTCGAGAAAAAATTGCGGAGATTGTCAAGGACCCAGAGACAGCAAAATTGCTTCAGCCCAAGGGACACTATGGTGGACGTCCGCTTTGCACACAAGGGTATTATGAAGCGTTCAACGAACCGAATGTCTCTCTTGTCGACATCTCCAACAATCCCGTTGCTAAAATCACTCCAACTGGCTTGGAACTGCGAGACGGAAAGACCTTTGAATTTGACATCATTGTGTACGCCACTGGGTTCGACGGAGTCGACGGTGCCTACCACAACATTGACATCACTGGACGCAACGGGCTCAAACTGATAGATGCGTGGAAGGGAGGAGCGAACGCTCTGTATGGTGTCAGCGTGTCCGCGTTCCCCAACTTTTTCACCGTTACAGGACCTGGGGGCCCCTTCGCGAACATGCTCCCCTCAATCGAGTTGCAGGGTGATTTCATCGTCAAGCTCATCCAAGAGGCAAACACGAGGGGGGACAATACAGTGGAGGCCGACGCAAAAGCCCAGGCCGAGTGGGCCCAAACCGTCCAGCAGATCTCCAAGGCGACTGTCTTTGACAAAGTCAAGTCATGGATCCAGAACGATAACGTGGAGGGCAAGAAGAAATACAGCGCCTTCTTCCTGGCTGGTCTGCAGAACTATATCGCCAGGCTGGCTGAAGAGACCGAGGCAAAGTATCCATCGTTTGTGTTTGCGAAGTGAGGTGAATCGGAACACGATCAAGAGTGCTTAGACTTGACATGGTCGAAGCAGCAAATTGAGTAGCAACCACGGTGAAGCCGCAATCCGGCGGGCTCTGTCCAGAAATACCTGATAGAGTCTGGCACAAAATAGATACCAACTTACATGTAGCCATAGACCCTCGGGAGCAGTGCCACTGACTTTTCAAGTCGGATCGGGCCGCTAAATCGCCGATTCTCTGCATGGCTTGGCATCTCAGCCTCACCTTCGACGTGCCTCGAATGCATCTTGCACCCTACTTTGTACATGGGGAAAGCATCAGTCACTTTGGCTATTTCAACGATTTGCATAAGATATCTTTACTCGAAGGACCTCCGTCCCGAAGATTTGATACCAACGCCACTATGAATGACGCCTCTCGGATATGGAAACCCCTCGACACGTCGCGGCGAGAGATCAAGCTGGAGATCAGGCTGCTGATTCTGGCGCCTGACAGAGATCGACATGCGGGCCCTCGCGGAAAACTCATAACGGTGTCATTGGAACAGCAATTGTTCTATGAAGCTATATCCCATGCGTGGAGCGGCCTGTCTGAGCCTAATAATATCCACATCAACAATACCGAATGGCCGATCACAACTGAGGTCTTGATGGCTCTGCAACAGTTGTGACACACGGTAGACGAAAAATTATTTTGGTCGACGCTCTGTGCTCATATCCCTATCGAACCGCAATGAAATACCTCAGAATTCTGAGGTTTGCACCTCTGTTTTGTGAGGGGTTTCATTACAAGCACTGACTCATTTGCGTCTTTGGAGACCTAATTTCGGCACCTCCAGCATTCGGTTAAACATACCTTCGAGTAGAAATATGTTTCAGCTAAGCCTCAATAGGCTTGGCTCATCCCTGCCCCTTCGCTGCTGCCTAGAATTCATTACAAAATATACTAGTCCTCAAGGATCTTGGTAACAACAACATATGATATTGCTCGCTTTAGATGTCAGGAATGGCTCGCCAGCGAACTATCTAATAAGTATATTGCCTATCTATAGGCGCAGAACGACAGCGATTCCGAAGCTGGAGAGCTTCAGAAGGTAGCCTACGACTCATACGCTTATATACACCTAGCCCCTTGAGGTCTTGGCACCCCTTGTTCATGACACATTAGAGTTGACGGAGGAGGTGGTGGCACTGCAGAAGAGCAAGCTCGGGGCGGATCATACTGACACGTTGGCATCGAAAAGACTTCTTGCTCATCTCTTTTCGAACGAAAATGAGGCATTATTAATATCGGAAGCTTCACGTCGGCCAAAGCATTCACAAAGTCAGGTTTCTTCAACGGGTTCGCTCAGGAAGGAAACAAGCAACTGAGTTTAGGAACTGATTGCAATCTTCTATTCTGCACGGCTAAATTAAACCCTCGCACAAGACTCGGTCTTCCAAATTGGCTTCTAAATGAAAGTGATACGACTCGCCAAAGCCCAAACAGTATGGGCAGTTCTTGCAACATTAGATCATTGCCTAGTCCCAACAGCCTGTTTTCTAGATTATTTCATCACACAGTTTCACCCGTCTCAAGGCGACTGTTGACCCATGTTGCTGTAACCACGGGGATAAGTGGAACAGGCCTGGTTCTTATAGGCCATAGCTATGCAAGGAACTGTCAAAGCCGTGTTTGCTATTTGCATCAACAAGCGTTCTGGCTACTTGGCACAACCCATCACGTTGCACAGCATAAATTATGCAGCATCTGTCAATCGAATTCTAAGGAAGGATACCGGCAGAAAACACGTTCAATCGGTGAGTTGCACTACGTCACTTTCATTTTCTGTTCTCATGCACAGTGTTCTCATATACCGCGGCAGATACATGAAAGGGCAATAAAATTCACATGTCAAAAATGTGGAAAGATATTTTATCGACCGAATGGTTTCCAATTCAGCAGATCCAAGGCAAAGCTGCTTACTTGACTTATAGGCATCTTGATGCAAAATGGGGTTGTGATGAATAGATCTGGCACATCGCCGAATGTTGGCACTTCAAAGGAAAATGATACTGATCGTTCTTCGCGGAAATGTTCTTGTATTTTGCCTACAGCATCTGGTATCAGCCAGTTGTTTTAATGCCGTCGCACAGACAGCGAAAGCCGAGCAGCGTCGGGCCGCCGTACATTCCATGTGCTGAAGAACACCAACAAAGGGCGCGATTGAGACTGGGTTCGTCTTGATACACTTCTCCCCCATTCCATTTACTGTCAACCGTATGGATTTTTGCCATTCTTGAACAACCGTTAGCTATGACCAAAAGGTAGCGTGGAGACCGTCCCTGGCAAACCACCTTGAAGCAACGATTCTATCATTTTTCATCCCGAGGCCAGGGCTTCCAACCTCTATCTTCATTCATCTTAGGATCTTCCGACTCGGTGGCCGTTTCCATCCACTGCTCAAAGGCTCCTTTGTGTGCCTCACATGAGACTTCCCACATTAGGAGATAAACATAGCCCTTCGTCATGTCAGGCCGATGCCTTCTTGGATGGGACAAGGGCGTCCTTTAAATCCTTTGTCCATTGACGAACCGGCTTCCGCCCATGTCTGAGCTCTTTGTACGACGTCTTCAAAGGCTCCGGAAGCAGGTTTGCGTCCAGAAGCCCATCATCATCGATGTATTCCTCCACGTATACGATCATTGCTATTCCAAACGCACCTATATGCTTCTCTGAATCACGCGCGTACAGACGCATAAAGGCTTCCAGCAGGATGTGAGCCTTGGGAACGACGACTGCATCATGGTCCAACTTGAAGACACCGGAACCTCGGCCGGGTCGCTGGGCGGGAGAATAGTCTGGTCGGATGCGAGGGCGAAATGCGGGGGAAAAACGTGGGCATCTTCGGGCACAAGAAAGAGCTGTCGAATGGTAACAGGAACCAAATAGTCTGTGTTCGCAGTTTTTCGGATGAGAACCAGTCTCAGATTGAAAAGGTAATCTTGTCGTTTGCGCGACTAGCAGTTTCGCTACTGGTTGGCTAAAGCCTGTTGGGACTTGGCGGTTGTGACAGGCGGGCCTGAGGCCCTTTGCTTCCTTCAAATCTGCAATCAAACTCAGCAGACACTCCAGGCAATGCCGCTTTGAACAAAAAAGCGAAGGACCGACATCTCGGATCTTTCAGAATCGTTCGTGATATCCATTGCTCGGGCTCTCATCAAGGATCAGGAGCCCTGTGTGCTCTTGGGCCAACTATCTGCTCAACGTTCATGGCATACGATCAATTATGGGTGTAGGTATCCCTCAACCAGCAAATTCCTGAACCCGAACTAATGCCGGGCGAGTCAATTGACTTTGTCATTCCAGATGCCCGTCTGGCAATTGGTATCAAGACTCTCACTCAGTTCAAGAGCCTCATGACATGTCCAGACAATAAAGTCTGCCCTTCAATCTCGAGAGAGTGGCAAACGCAGCCACCAGCATTTCACATGCACTTCAAAGACGCAGAGGTCACCGTGGCTCTGTATCCACAATCCGCGAGTATTGGGATTGGGAGACGCAGAGGGGGATGGTGTCCAGGAAAAATGCAAAGGGGGAAGGCGTACATGGAGGAACGGATGGCGGAGTGGGGGAGGCGGTTGGGGGAGTTTTGTGAGAGTATGGGTGGGGCGCTGGAGAGGAGGGATTTCGTTGGGCAGAGCGCATGATGGTGGGGAGGGTGTGGCGAGAGATACGCCAAGGGATCACAGGACGGAGAGTCGACAGTGGTGATGGGGAGATCCTAATGGCGGTGAAAGAGAAGTGAGACACGGGTGCGAGGATTTTGACGGCAATAACAATCAATGCAGGGGATGTTGCCTGAATAGTAAATGGACAATGAGGACGACGAGTCAATGACCAGAGAGAAATCAATGATATTGATGGCGATGCATAATGAGCTCCGAATTGCCAGGTGGCTGAATCTATCAGACGGAGCGAGAGGCTATCCTTCCGAGCGCCTGTGAGAGTCTGAGAACATGGCTTCTGCACTCCCAGCGTCTCCCTCAATGGCACAGGGAGGTTGGTACCCAGGAAGGGAGAAGGAAAGAACGAGGCAGAGCTCAGCAGGGTCGACTCCGTAGCTTGAGATTGCCATCGATTCTGGAACTTATTATCAGGCTTACTTGGACATCCGTCAATTTGCATCCAAATACCCTTGACGTTGACGAGGCGAGAGTACATATGACAGCGAGATACAATAATCACGTCTAAACCGCTTATACTTGCTCGCCAACTATTCAATGCGGGCGCTCTCATGCAGTTTTCCACGGTTTCGAAGGTTCGGAACAATGCGCATCTCGTTCTCCGTTCGGGATAGTCTCTTTCTTGCTCATTTTGAATAGCAGCTTATCATGCTGTCGGACCTCACACCAAGGGAGCATCCTACTGAAGCATCCACAAGACTGGTCGCTCCCCTACACCTCCTCTGACAGTAGTGATCGGGTCAAGCGTACCATCGCCACCCGCTTATCGCACGCAGCCAGCATGGATGGATCGGGCCTGCGTACCATCGAGTTCGATTTCTGAGAAGTTCATTCCGGCTTGCCTTTATTCTCCAGGGTGACGTTCTCGTTCTCTGTGTCTGAGGGATCTGAATCTCCAAGAGGGTCGCGGTCCGGCATTTCTGCATTTTTGGGGACTTTCGCGGTCATCATGGTCTCGAGGAAGGCTTTGCCCCACTTGGCACTGCTCTCAAGTTAGTAGTCTGAGGTCACGGAAAGTGAAAATAACGTTCGTGGATTATTCACAAGTAAGGGGGAATGAGAAACTTGTAAGACGAACCTTGTCCAAGTATCCACGACTTTCATAATTCCTTGGTGCCTCTCAGCTCTTTCCTCCTCACTCATCTTGAGTGCCACATTGATGCTCTCCGCAAACCTCTGCGTATCCCAGGGGTTGAATGTGACCATCGAGGACGGAGGTAGCGTCTTTATGGCTCCGACATAGTTGGACATCATGAGAATACCTTTGTTCTCCTCCTGACAAGCGGCGTATTCGTAGCTTACAAGGTTAAGACCGTCTCGAATGGACGATATTATGCAGATGTCCGACGCTGCGTACAACGCTGCGAGTAGCTCCGGCTTCACTGACCGATAGAGATAGTGCACAGGCGTATGCTTAAAGGTTGCTGCAAGCAGTGAGTCAGCGCAACCTGGCACGACTCCAATCTAAGATCAGGGGCAACCTACCATGTTTGCCATTCACGTTTCCAACAAGATGTTCCACTTCCTGCCTCAAGATTCGATACTCCGTCACTTCAGCTCTTGTGGGGATCGCCAGCTGCACAAGAACCACTTTGCCTACCCACTCAGGACGATCGGTCATCAGTCGGTCAAACGCCAGTATTTTTTGTGGAATGCCTTTGATATAATCAAGGCGATCAACGCCTAGAAGGATTTTTTGACCTTTGAACTGATGCTGTAGGCTAGTAAGTTCTTTCTTCGCGGCTTCCTCTTGGAGCCTCTCCCGCCACTCATCTGCTTCGATCCCGAGAGGGAAGCCGTGTACAATGACTTTCCTTCCTTCCCAGTGGAGATCATTCGGTGATCTCGGAACCCCTGGAAGTACCTTTCGTGCACTGTCCAGGAAGTCTTTCGCGTACTGGTTTGTATGGAAACCAACTACGTCACACAAGAGTAAGCTCTTACAAATCTCCTCTCGGAAGGGTAGGATGGTGAAGTAGTCTTCAGTGGGAAATGGGGTATGCAAGAAGAATCCAATCTTGAGGTTCCTTTTCCTTTTCAGTCGTTGACGGAGGATGCCAGGAAGTAGAAGTAGATGATAGTCGTGTACCCAAATCATGTCGTTGTCCTCGACGTATGGGAGAATATTGTCCGCAAATATCTCGTTGACTTCTTGGTAGGCCTGGGCCCACTCAGTTTCCGAGCCAGCTTTCTCCGGCATACGGTGTAGTAAAGGCCATAGGATTGAGTCTGCACCTGATCAGTATGTCCGCTCGTGATTAGTGATGGTGTGGACGACTTACTGGAGAAACCATTATAGTGCTTCTGGGCCAGGTCTTCCGACAAGAAGATGGGCACAGCATTGAACTTGTCCTGCAAGTGTCTCCGTACCTTGTCCTTATCGTTGCGATGAATGTCAATCCCCGGCCAACCAAACCATTTAAAGTCGACGACTTTGCCAAGTCCTTTTAGGCCAGAGACGAGTCCGCCCGAGGATATACTGTACTCGAACTCGCCATCATCTTTGGGCTTTATGGACATTGGTAACCGGTTGGCCACAACCAGGACGCGGCCTTCAAAGTCGGGGTCGATGCCGTCCGCGCTATTGGAAGCCATTCTGTTGATTAGCGTTGAAGTGGACTGGAGCCTGCTTTTCGTACTGTGAGTCAAGTTAGAGTTCTGGACAGCACTTTCGGTTGACACGCTGCGAAAATAATGTGCTTGGAGGCATATTATAGCTTGACGTTCTGGGCTTTAGGCGAATCCAACTATGATGTCAGAATAAACAACATAAGCCAAGGACCTGATATCTTCGGTTTCGTGCATGTGGCTTGGAAACGTGGAGTAAGCTCTGGGAGATAGGAGGACAGCACAGAAGGCCGAAGGAGCTGAATTCAGCTTGAGCATGGAATCGGCGGCCAGATGTCTCATTCGGCATCACAAAACGATGCTGCTGTCTACCTGTCGCGCTGCTGCAGTTCACGGATATTACACTCGGATGTCAACTGGAAGAGTCCTACTGAATCCTCAGGCGTTTTTCGAGGAAGCAAAGTGCCACTGCGACCAGTGATGGCCGTGCGATGGGGACATGTGGGCAGAAACAGGTTGTCCTTAGATGGTTTGGAGTTGGATGATTTGTGCAGGTTGACAGGGCAGGTTGAGCCGTCGGAAAAGTGGGTGAGGCGAGCTGGCCCCGGAACTTTTACCCTCCACTGAAACGATAGGGAGTGGCGCCAAACCTGCAGCTAGAACGCCGAAGCTCCAGAGTAGTGAAGGCTGCTGGAAAATCCATCCGTCCTGTAAAGAAAAAGTGACGCAAGTTAGAAGTCTGCGGTAAGCTGTGGCAACTGCCACCGCACCTTGCCGGTCATGCCGGACGAGGCTGCCAGCCTGGCCACTCCCACAGGGTTTGGATTTGCATATCATGCGAAAATTGGGTGATTGTCCTCGCTATTCATTTTCCAGCTTTCATGAGTTTAAATATACATGGCCTTACGTAGGCATCGTCTGCATCTACTGCAAGAGAGCATCGAATCTCAAACTAATTGTACAAATTCTCCTTGTGCTCATCATCCTGCAAGCGCCACATCCAGGCTCCCAAGTATCTGCATGGGAACGATGAGGCTGAAATTGTGGAGAATCTTGAGTACCCGAGGAATGTGACATCGCCAGAGTATTGACACGTTGAAACTCGATGTCGCCATGCGTATCCTCTGATGATAGGGCACACACCAGCTCCATTGAACTCATCCCTCGCAGATCCAACCCGAATTTTGATCACTCTGCTAATCGCTTCATGCTCGCATAAGTCCCAGAGGTTGAGGTACCGAACAACGATTAAATCTTGGCCGGTTCTCCTTGCGCAATGCCTTCGACGATACTCAGCCATTGCTGCGCACTTACTCGTCCCATGTCAGTCTTCAGCGCCGCTCTCTCAAGCACTCTCTCCACAGTGCCAAATCTGGGTATCCAGGTCCTTCCTTCTCCGTTTCTGACATGGCTCAGGACCATCCATCCCTGCGTGGCCATCGCTTGACGTTGGAATCCCGTGCCGGAATACACAAGTAGTTGCCCGGTGGCAGCAACGAGCAACGTTAATGCCATGGAGAACACATTCGAGGCTGTCGTGGCCGTGGGTGTCGGATCGCGCAACACCTTCGAGCTGAGCAGCTCTGGCGCTGCATACTCTCTGGTCACCGCCGATAATGTGTTCAGTGTTGTTTCTTCTAGGTCTAGTCGCGGAGAAGATGAGAAGTCTGCACACACGGGCTCAAAAGACATTCCGGTCCCAGAGCCACGCACTCGAGACAACAGAACATTGCCGGGTTTGATGTCTCCGTGGACAACCCTTGCTTCTTCAAGAAGCCAAGGCCGACGGTGCCGAATGGCGGGGCCACGGAATTGGGCATCAGAACTAGTGACAGGGTCGTCACACGCTGCGACTGGTCAGTTTGGCGGTGCGGCTGTGGAGGTTGCACTGGCTGTGGGTGAGGATGTTGTCATTTGTCGGCGCAAAGGCGACGTATTGGACCGTATCAAGAGTGCTTTGGCACCGGTTGACCCTCAAGGGGAAATCGATGTCGTTCGATCAACAGGCACCGTTGGCAGGGATGTTACAACTATCATGAGCCTAAACCTGGAATAATCGTTACGACAGGTTGCACCTCATTCATTGGAGAGTATGTGGCACATAAATGGCGTCGGTTTGGTGACTTTGTTAGGTCTTATACTGTCCCCGATGATTCACACCATCTTCAAGGGCGCATCCACATATTCGTCTCACATACCCGATTCACCTCTATATCGAACCTTGGAACTGTCACAGGACTTAGTAATCTGGTGAATTTAGTTTAGCTAGCTCCTCTACATTTGGGTCTGCCGTTTGGGGTTCATGCACTCGATTCAACAGCCCACACGATGACACTGCCAACCTTTACCTACCAGCTCTTCCATGGAGCTCGTGTCACAACCTATCGCCACCTGCTTCATTCATGCCCAGACGAAAGGATCAGGAGAAAGAGGGATGTTGGAAACGCCGGTCTCCATGGTTGAAAATGTACGTTCAACTTTGACTAATCTTCACCTCGGTCGGGTTGCGCAGTAGGACGAAACTTCGGTCTTGGACAGTAGGCATCGATTGCACTCCCTCTGGTATGATTGGTAGCAGACAAAGCTCGACGGGCAGCCTGCGAATTAGCAAGCATAGACAAATAGTTGTGGGCAATCAACTCTGCCCGTAGAACGGCCTTAGGAGTTGAAGAGCAGCGATGATTATGCGGGCGTAAGAGCACCTACGAGGTAGAAATGATCCCGGACACGCTTTCCCCGTCGAGCAGCCGCAACCAATGAACATGAAGCTCTTGCACTTCCGGAGCCTTACTATTCGCGGCCGGGTGAAAGCATCCGGGAGAAAGCGTTGTTGACACCCGCGAGTCAACAAACGGGACACTATTGTCATAATGGACGCCCAAGCATAGTGGATATTATTTAGTGTTTCTGGGGTCCGAGCCCTTTCCTTGCTTGGGTTGGTGTGTAACCATACCGGACCCTCACTACCAGTCAGCACATTCTCCTTTGCAGTCCTCATCTTATCCTCCTGCTGCAATTTCAGGCTGTGCATTCACAATTCCTCGTGGTTTGAGGAAACCCTCGACATCAGTCTTGGGCACAAGGATCGTTTCCTGCTCAACTACCCGATACAAGCCTCGAAGCTCGGGAAAGACGTCGGCAAAGTTTTGGCTGGACCAATTGGAAAGATCACAAATGTGGTTCGCGAACTCGTCAGAAACAGTCATTACCCGCGTCTCCGATTCCATGTCGATGGCCTCATCAAGCCTTCATTCCCAGTTGACACTGCATCCGAGCGTTTGGATCGCCACGATATAGTCCCGCATGTCCAGGATCAGGCCATCGCGCATCTCGGGACTAGGAGGCAAATTGAATCAGGATCAAGAACCATCAGAATGATAGTTGAACGTACAAGATCGGCAAATCAACACCGGGATGGTGTCTAACTAGCTTTTGTACGACCGTTGGTCTCATTGTCTCGGGAAGCAGCGCATACGTGTCTTCGGAGGGTGCTATTACCCACTGGCATATTCCGTCAGCTGTGTCTCTTCCGACTCACTTTTCTTACCACAGAACTGACACGCATAAAACGGGCATAGGTGAAGATGCAGGCCAAGGCTACGTATGTATCGAAGTCCTTCAGGAGCCGCATGAATTCACATGCCCATGTCGCAGGGGTGTGCTGATCCCCAGGTTGACGTTCGCGAAGATAGAGCGCGAGGTCGACTTTTGAGGATCCTAGAACAGTTTCAAGAGACTGCCCTTCTGCCAGCTGTCGACGACCATAATCGCGAAAATCAGTGTACACAGCTGCCATTGGATATCGCTCCTCGTCGAACAACAAGGGCAGAATGAGGTACTCGGGTATCCGAAGGTTGAGTATCTGCTGTTGTTGCAACGTGATTGACCCATGACTCGTCGTGATTTCTGTCGGTGGTAATGGAATCTCGCCAAATATGCTGATGCTCTCGATGATGGGAACATGGTGGTCTCTGGAACAAAAGATTCGATGCTGGTCGCTGGCATCTAAGACGCCTGGACTGGGCATGAGCATCTCAGAAAAGGTAGGGGCAATCGAATGGTCGCTCGAACCGGCAGAACTACTTCGCACTGTTGGTGGGTCTGTCTCCATGGTGTCTCTCTCGTCTAATTGGCGGCAGATTGCACGTCGCTTTTGGAGCTCTTCTCTCTGACTCACATCGTCCTCGACCTCTCCGCGACTTGTCGTTCGAGTATGGGGCCAGGTCTGGGCTTGCAGTGTTTCGACATGCTCAGGCACCTCCAGGCCAAGTCGTTGGGCAAGCTCTCGGCTATGAGCGTCTTCTTGCAACATTCTATGCACTTCGCCATCTCCGGCGCGGATTAGCTCGAATAGACGCTGCAGCAATTTTTTCTGGAGTGTCGACTCTGTTTCGGCGCGCTCGCAATGGATCTTGCGACGCTTGTCCCGAGTTGCATCGTATACACAGTTGATCTCCAAGCGGCTGCAGTTACTGCACAGGTTGCCGCCAGAGCACTATTCGGACATAGCGTTAGCAAAGTGCCACTCAGCCAGCAGCGCATTCATCACCTTGGATCTTCGAGTTTTGCAACCGAGACAAGCCATTGAGATCTTGCTGCGTTGGGACGACTCCGAACCCTGAGCTGGAGCAGAGCCTTGGGACTCTTTTCGAGGACGAAGACCCGCCATTAGCAACAGCGGACTGAACGAGATATGTACGCCATGATCTCGAACTAGATGATTTTGATGAGCTGACGTTCATCTCCGGAGGAAATTCAAGAACCAATGGACTCTCGCCCGATCTTGAACACCGTGAGAGTTGGTCACATAAGAAGAGGAGATGCGCTCTGGTGCATGTGAACCTCTCGTGTGATATTGATTACTCCTGACAATCATGATTTCGCTACACGCAGCGGACTACTTGGGAGCTGCGTAGGAAACTCACGACAAACAAGACAAATTCTCGGTAGTCCATGTCGTCACGTGCGTAAGTCCTGTGCTACGTCCTAGACCATATCGGCAATGCATATTCGAGGTTTGGAGCAATTCAGCACGTGCAGGTGGATATACAATAATGTTCTGTGCTGCAGTGTCGACAAGAAATATAGCTGGGTCGGCTGGGTGCCCAACAGTAGTAGCAGGGGACGACACATCCAAACCCTTAGGCTTCGAAGCATTGAATCGCCTCTATCGGGGGCGTGTTCAAGCGGTCAACGATGTGTTCGGCTCTATGGTATCAATATGTCCTGTAGCGATTCCGTCTCTTCCTCCACTGATCTCAAGATCTGTGTAACACTCCGGTTCCCGATGATCTGTACACCGACCCAGCAGGAGCCTCCACTATTCTGGCACAGTCAGCAAGGCAGATGTCGGTCGCCTCTATCATTGGCTTTTGCGGAGCAGATGGGAGGGCGTGAGTGACGTAGATCCCCTTGGTGGTAACAGTTTGCATAAGTTGTTCGCTCGTATAACTCAACATGTTTGGTGGCTTCAAGGTTTCCATTGACATGAGAGATTCGACAAAAGAAAATCCACCTCTCGCACCAAACAACTGAATAGGCGACCGACCTAACAGGCTCCTGAAGACGTGAGGAGTCTGGGAATATGTCCTTAACTAGCTTTAGTCTGCTTCGCGATTCATTGATTCGCACATCAAGCTTTCACAATAGTCAATGTTCATTCATGAAATGCTTGGGAGAACTCGGCATGCCTAATATCAAGCCTTGCAATAGTCGAGGCGCCGTGACACAGGTATTACCACCGCAGGTGGCTGGGCGAACTAGAAACATCTCTCGGTGAATTTTTGGTTACGATGGAGATATTCCCTGACGTCAAGTGACTTCGCTTCAATTCAAAGACTGTACGAGAAGGATGTCAGCTTGCCATAATGGCACGAGGAATGCTGAAGCGTGGCTCAAATTCGCTCGGTGCACACCTGGACCGGAACCTGTCGACTTGTCGAAACCGATTTGGACAGCTCGCTTGGAGGGTGCCGTTCACAGTCGCTTAAAGTGCGATTTGATTGGCGCGCATGCACCACGTCCTTCGTTCTTCAAGCACCCTCTCGCAGTCCTGCTATGAGCGATATCACCCACGGCTCAAGAGAAACACTCAATCAATAGCAGAAGGAAATTCGGGATGGACTAGAAGCAGCCCGAAAGAAGAAAGAACAAGATGATAGTCACTCACTTGTAGCCTCTGCGTCTAAAACCTCTCCATCTGCCAGTCTTGCTACCTCTCGTTTGTCTGGAACCCTGGGCTTGGGCTCACTGTCTATCGCGCCATCTACGGAAGAAGAACGCCAAGCCGAAACGGACACGTCTACCAAGTGATCAGGTGCCCTGTCCAGCTTGATCTACGGTACACCTGAAGGTCGGGCTCCTCAAAAAGCCATGGAACGATCTTTCTCCAAGTGCTAGCCCGAGGCAAATACGTCATTCAAATGTGTTTCACGACGTCAAGCCGATCGACCTGGTGAGCCATTGATATCCCAGAATGGCGAATGACCCGGAGAAGAAGGGTCCACTTGGTGGGAAGCTGGAGGACAGAAGTCGGCGAATGCGAAGCTTTCGGTAAATTGGTTCCCATGTCGAGGTGTTTGTGCGAATCCATCATCGCAGTCGATGTCTCGGAGTATCAGCGCTACCCTGGCTACCACACCTCATTGCACAGTATCCAACAATTCCGGCTTTCGAGAAGGAATTGAACTCCATGATCACGTCCAAGAAAATCGACCTCATGCAAGAATTCTCATTCTGGCCCTCCACTCCACTCGAAGAGTTGGCGGTCTATTCGAGCTTCGATCGTACACTCTGCGCCCTGGAAATCCCTTAGGATGAGACACACATAGGCGGAAAGGACTCAAGGCGCGTCGGGAAGTCATGGAAAGGGGGCGAACCTGGTTCGTACGTATTGGAGATCTGAACACTGTGCATCATCTGTGGCAGTTCGCTGATTTGGAGGAGCGAAAGCTGAGACGAGAGATGTCGTGGGGCATTGAAGGCTAGGGCGATACTGTGCACAAGACAGTGCCGCTGATTCAGAGCATGAAGAGCAAGATCTGATTCCGATGCCGTGGAGTCCTGTCGGCTAAGAACATGCTGGTCTGGAGAAGTGAGACTCGGCCTCAGCAATTGGGAAACAGCTGAGACATGAGCCTATGGAGCTGTCGAGTGAGGAAGGACTGAAGTTCACTCGAGGAAACGAGCAAGCCGCAACTCGGCTATCGCAGGGCACAGCTGAGTCGATACAAAGGCCAAACGCAGACCGACTTGGGGCCACACATTTGGACAGGACGGCGTCTATGCATAAGTCTGTGGCAAAGTGACAAGATAGCT
Source organism: Cladophialophora immunda (assembly GCF_000835495.1). Taxonomy (NCBI): domain Eukaryota; kingdom Fungi; phylum Ascomycota; class Eurotiomycetes; order Chaetothyriales; family Herpotrichiellaceae; genus Cladophialophora; species Cladophialophora immunda. Next base: position 3,774,372 of record NW_015622545.1, read on the forward strand.
CACGGCAGACCAACTGACATAGCATTAGCAGGGGGTAGTCGCGAACAGAGAAATACTTCAAGCTCGAGAGGCATGTCGTACATTGGCACTGCAGTGACCAGACAGGGCTCCGGCTCACATATCCAAAAAGATAGTAAAGGCATGTCAAGCGTCAACTCTAGTAATACAGACACAAGTAGGAGTTACCTCCCATTCGTCCATCACACTACCATGTCTCGCCTTGCGGAGAAAGACTCCAGGATCGCTGGGTCTCCAAGTTGTCCGACTGCCTCGTCCGGACGCGAGCTTGCTAGATGAAGCAGTAACCGCGGCGGACAACCTTCATTTCAGAGACTTTGCATGAAAAACGTCGTCTTGACCCTGAGTGGCGGGGGCGAATGCGTGAGATGTATGTATCACGAAGGGTCGGTTATAGCAGGCTGGGGGTTGGTAGCCAGAAAGGGGGGCGGCTCTTTTTCCCGGGCTTGGCAGATGGTTAGTCAGCGACCTTCATCGTTGCATTGTCGGTCGACTGTCCAAGTCGTTAGATGCTCACCTCTGTCTTCCATAAGCAAGCAACATTCAGACTTGGGAGCTCGGTTTCTGCTAATTACACACTTATACCGACGAAGATGCTGTCATGTTCTTTCGAGCATACTGTCGTGGATAGGGTATGTTTCGGAAGCCCTAAGCTCTTGCTCCTTTGCCCTTGCTTCATGAAAGACGCGGACAGAGGAGTTTGAGCATATGCATTGCAGCAACTTTGGTTTGCTCTCTTCTTGAAAGCTTTCGTGTCTTGTGTCCCTCCACGGCATGCGTGGATTGCTTTCTTCCACCTTCAGAGAGTCTGCCACAAACGACACACAGACGAGCCACAACCCTTCCGCTCAGCTTCTGTGTCTTCCTTCCCATCTGACTCTGAACTCTCTCATGTCTTCTCTTATCGAACGGCTTGGTTCTAAGCACCTTGGGACTTGAACGACTTCGAGGAGAGTTTGCAACACGAACGAACAAATTAGATGAGGACCAGAACACAATAGCCTCGTATAAGAGGTGTGGTGCCCCGCTTTAACTACCCGAATTCAGAATATCGATCGATCTGGACCTTGATAATCAAAAGAGAACGTCACGAAATGTGAGCCAGTATCACTCTTTCTTTTGTACAACCTCATGGCCGACGCGCCGGAGGGTAGTCACTTTGGGAAAGAATCTGAGAAGAACGGTGCGTCAAATTGATTCATACTTTACTGTACTGAGCTATAAAACAGAATCGAAGGTGACCAAACCCAATCCGGTCGAGAACAACCACACAACCACACCATTACGCATGCTCACAGCCACACAACCGCACAAGCGCCAAAAAATCACCCTCACTACCACCTCACAACCACATAGCCTCACAGCCACACGAATGTCACGACCGGCGCCTACTGGAGCGCGAAGTTCGATCATCCTTGTCACAGTCGTTAACATTCTGCCAAATCTGAGACAAGATTTGAATTTTATTCTCTCTCAACCACCGTTCTGGGCGGTTTCTAGGAGGACGGAAACAGGGGATCTCAAGAAGACAGTGGTGAGAGGCTGATCCAGAATTTTCCGGCAAGGGAAGATCGACCACGGATAGTTGTAGGCACCGTAGCAAGCGTGGCAGCTTCAATCACATGGAGACGGTCCTCGAAGGCCTGTTGACGGTTCCGAAAATCAGCAGAACCACGTGCTACAGGTACGCCGGCGTAATTACGGTACCCTTACGACCGGCTTTCCTGTAACCATAGATTCTGATATGACATCCAGATCTGGGGTAACGAAGAGAACCGCGCTGAGTCTTCGAATTTCGGATTTTGGGGGGACTCGATATCTGACTGGGTTCATTGACTAATGATATTGAAGTTCTCAGAGGTCAGCAAAGCTGCTCCTCTTGTGTTCAATGTCAGGGATGAAGGAGTACCAAGGGCACTGGAGACACTAATGGCTGAGTTCGGACGTGGAACCCACTCATCGTTCTTGCATAGCACCTACAGCATTTATCTGCAGAAAATTAATTGACGTGCAGGATCTAATTGAAAGAACTCAATATTCCTCCACGCTTGCACTTCTTGTAGGTTTCTTCCGGACCTACTCCGGTATTTCGGTATGCAATTCCGCTGTGTTCGAGTAAGGGGGCGAGTTGACCACTAAATTGACTGACGCGGCCACTCGTAATGACGCACGGTGACGTCCGCTTCGATCAACACGAACTCACCATGCAAGGCAGATATTCACTAGATGTTATCGCGAAACACGCCAGGTCGTACTGATTTTTCCTTACTCCCAAGTCTTCCTCGGTCGCATGATGTTTGTGGCGACGTCCAAGAGTTAAAATGGCATGGCCTAGACTGTACCATTAGGTCGAGGTTGAGGCACTAGATATAGAGCGCCACAAGACCATATACTGTGAATGTTGCGCGGACTATTTGCTTCAAATGTGATACGGATCGGAGTGAGACGGACCAATGTTAGGGAACCTCTACTGTACTGCGGGTTGGAAGATGATAATGCCCAATTTATCTAAGGGAAACAAAATCTGCAGGGAGGGTAAAATCCTTTGCCACCAAATCAGCGGTCTCTATTTGACGACCACCTAAACCTAGGGAGAACCCCACGAATAGGACTCGGAGATACTTCCCGTTCTTGACCTGCTTTTGCGTTTCTTTGCCGTCAGCATTACTTAAGGGCCATGTGACAGTCGTCTTTCTGTATCGGAGTGTCCAAATATTTTCTTGTAGCATGTCTTATCCGTGCTCACCGTGTTGTCTTTGACAATTGCAGGAGCGATAAGATTTTCCAATAGATTTTTGCTCACCGCACGTGGCAGCCCTCCCGCCATTTCAGTCCGCCCCATGTACAACAGCTTCGTTAGGCTACTTTCGTTGAGAGAAGCATCTTGCTAGCGAATTCACCGATCCACTCAGTTATCCAGGTTCCGATATCAAGTCTCGATCACCTTGTTCTGCTCCTGGGCCCGCTACTAGAGAAGACTTCAAACCACAAACTTGACATCGAACGGCTGAGCTGGAACATAAAAACTGAGTTCCAATGTTTGTTACCAAGAATTTAAGTCAGTCGAATCGCTTTCAGTCTCAGTCTGGCAAGACAATATCATATACAAAATGGTTCGAGGATCTTAACTGGGGAAATGTGTTTTGGATTATCGTCTTTCCGCTCTTCGGCCTGGTTGCTGCAGGATTTACGCCGTTGCAGACCAAAACTGCTATATGGACCCTCATTTATCACTTTACGACCGGTCTAGGAATTACAGCAGGTTAGTATTTACGACTCTCACTTCTCCTTGATTATCATATAATGTGGTCCCTAGGATATCATAGACTATGGGCACATAGATCTTACACCGCTAGCCTCCCTCTGAAAATCTGGCTTGCTGCTGTTGGCGGTGGTGCGATGGAACACTCGATTATAAATTGGTCTCGAGATCATCGCACCCATCATCGCTATACAGACACGGTTAAAGATCCTTACTCGGTCCAAACGGGCTTATTCTATGCCCATATCGGATGGTTGATATTCAGACGAGATTCCAATTGTCAGGGTGATGCTGACATCTCCGACTTGGTGAACGAACCAATTGTGGTCTGGCAGCATGACCACTACACAGTAATTGCTATGTCGATGGCCTACATCCTCCCTTGCTGTATCGGCGGTCTGTGGGGTGACTGGTGGGGCGGTTTTATTTACGCTGGCATCATACGCGCATTCCTGGTACAGCAATCGACCTTCTGTGTGAACTCTATCGCGCACTGGTTAGGAGATCACACATATGACGACCGAAATTCTCCAAGGGACCACGTGTTTACTGCTCTAATCACTCTCGGGGAAGGATATCATAATTTCCATCACGAATTCCCGTCCGATTATCGGAATGCGATCGCCTGGTATCAATACGACCCCACTAAATGGATGATCTGGCTGTGGAAGCAAGTAGGACTTGCACATAATCTCAAGTTATTCTGTCCAAACGAGATTGAAAAGGGTAGACTTCAGCAGCAGCAAAAGAAGCTTGACCTGACACTGGCCGAACTGCAATCAACTAAGCTTCAGCTACTACCTGTAATGGAATGGAATGAATATCAAGACGAAGTCCTCAAAGGCCGCTCTTGGCTCACTATAGCGGGCTTGGTGTATGATGTTGGTAGATTTGGGGAGGAACATCCAGGCGGGAAATCTATGATTTACAGTGGCATTGGGAAGGACGCTACTGCTATGTTTCACGGCGGTGTTTACAATCGTAAGCTATCACCTTTGACAGCTCGTTCGGGGAGTCCACTGACAATTTCACAGACTCAAATGCTGCCCACCATCTTCTCGCCACTATGCATGTTGGCATTATCCGTGGCGGTGGTGAGGTCGAGATCTTGAAACGTCACGGGAAACGTGGAGCTTTTCTGGAATGACATAGATACACAGCAATTGATGTACTATTAAAAGGCGCTGGTAAGTAGCAGGAGCATTACCCAATATGCCTTGTTACGACTAATACCAGGTCAGTAGAATCCCTGCCGCTGATTATGGCGTTCTGTCTACCTATCCGCAAGTATCTGAACTACTCGTTGCCACATTGCGTTTCCACTTCCCTATTTAGTCATTCAAAGTTCTCATATGCAACGGCAGAAATTAAGGGCATCGCCAGTCAATATCTGGGCGGAGGATCCTATCCATCACGATTCTTTCACCCACACCTCTCTTTGCATTCTATCTACCTTCAATCCACTTCTTCCGCAATTAGCGCTCCTCTAAGTCGTTCAGAATCAGGCCTGGAACCTCGGACTTTCTTGAACAGCATCATCTCTAGGGCGATACCTGGTCCGAATGCGCAACCCGCGACGTGATCCTTACCTGCACCATTAATGAGCAGTCAATGGAGAACGCTGAAAATGGTAGCACTGGAGCTGTTCCCATGCGTTATGTATACTTCGTAGCTGGCCCGCAAGTTTTCTTCCGTCAAGTTCGTGGATTTTTGCACTCCACTTATGACAGTCGTACCTCCAGGATCCAGCGCCCAGTCGGAGTCTGCCGCGCGAGTCTCTTTAATGTCAATTGCGCTCTCTAACGAGGAGATCATATCTTGAAAGACTGTTGGCACAGCTGCTGAAGCAATCTCCGGTACGCTCTGAGTCAGAACGACTTTCCATCCTGGCAGCCGCTTAGGAATAAATGATCGAATGTTACGGATAGCAAAGCGTACCGAAGGGGTCAATGTTGAAACCAAGCTCCTTCGTTGTGCCCTCAATAACCCTGTGTTCCCAACCCAATAACTCTAAGAGAGGATCCTTGCCAGAGCCATTACCAAACCCATTTCCCAGCACGACCGCCGAAGCACAGTCACTAAAAAGTGTGACTCCAATTCTAACGTCTTGATCCCTGTTAATCGAGTCAAGCTCAGACCTAACAAACACACTCGAGATCTCGCAGGCTGACACCAGGATGCGGGCAGGTTTACAAAGGAAGCGCGACCCGAGAGCAATATTAGCTGCGGTGCGTAATGCTGCAAGGCCGCCCGAACAATCGACCCCGTGGAGTAAGACTTTCTCGATACTCGAGTCCAAACCGAGCGCTTTCACCACAAAGTGGTCAAATCCCGGGTTAGCTGAGTTTGTACATGTCGTGGAGACCATGTGCGTAATCTCCGAGATGTCGCATCCCCACTGCTCCAGCGCCTTTTGGCAAGCGGCAACAGATAATCTGACGCCATAGTCCAAGAAGATGTCACACAGTTCCGCAATCGAGGGGTGGTGTTGGTCCATTAGCAATGGGATGATCGATTGTTCCTATTGCTGACCTCGTCTCAATTCCAGTGTACTCGTCAATTGATAAGATTTTCTGCAGGCTGTTTCAAGAGTGTTAGCATACGGAACAAGCAAGTAACCCTTCAGTCGCTCTCACGCAGGCGAGCGAGGGTAGAACCTCCTTGCCAAAGTTGCCAGATCTCCAGACTTGATGTCGTGGGGCGGACACTGAACTCCAATACCGAGGATATGAAGGTTTGGCCGCACGAACGTTGTTGAATTATTGTTGGAATTAATTATAGCTGACATATCTATCACGCAAGAAACATTTAATTTAGGGAGTGAGTAGATGAATAACTACAGGCAGACTAGATTCTCAGCATTAGAAGCTACGTACAAAGCTAGGCGTAAGCTTCCGTCCCCAACCGGGTGTTGCCGATCAGGCTGGTGGTCTCACCGAGACCTGAAAAGCAAGAAAAGGCTGAAATTTCTGTTACCTCTAAACAAGCCGGTTTTTTTCGTCTTCCACCAACGGCGAGGCCCCTGTTCCTCTGGGGGCGATTGAGGCTCATATTCCAGGAGAACGTGCTTCAGCCACGTGTCGCACGTTTGCATTCATCGCCCTGACAGCCCGTTCACTCTTAATGCACCTCCAGTAGAGATCGTGCAAGTCTGGCATGTAGGACAACGCCGTTATACACAATACTGTGTCGTCAAGACTGCCACAGCTGTGCTACAGAATGAAGAAGCCACCTTCCCTCCTCACCCTCATACATATCGCAATATTGCGTGAAAGCCCAGACCTTAGACAGGAAGGTCGGACGAGGAAGGCATTTAACTGTCGATGGCAACGCTAGATCCCAGCCACATTGCCTGGACATGAACAACCACGCTGGTGGTCTACTTTCCCAGCGCAATCCATGGTCTGGACGTACGTCCGCAAGCCGATTTTGCTTGTCCGAGACCTTCTTCGTCTTCAGCCGGTTACATTCGCACAGACATCTCAAGACTCGTACGCGACGGTTCTAATTTGCCCTGCAAATCACCTTGTGCTTTTTCCAATCGGTACGTTGACACTCCCGAAAGTAGTGTTTGGCTTGCTGACAACGCGCGCAATTTAGCAGGCCAGACCCATTCACTGCTGTGTCTCTACCACATGATAAGCATGCCTTTGCCTTGTTTTCCCGCGCCTCTTTCTCAAGCTCGTCAGAGTCGGAACCACCTTCGAACATCGCGGCAGAGAAACATGAGGAGATCGCCGCTCTAACTGTGTATTTGGCTACTTTGCGCCAGTTCGGGATACTCGTAACAAAGCCAGAAGGTATTGAACCGTCCCCACAAGAGCACAATAGCTTTTGGCCCTTTTCGACGGAGAGCTGTACTCGTCGCTCGGCCAGATACTCGCACTCAGCGTTGTGAGACCAGTTCCTGGTACGCTCGACAAGCCCGGGTAATACCTGCTTCCAGACACGCATCTCGGCTTCCGTGGCACGGATCTGACAAAAGCCACCGTTTTTGGTCAACGATCCCAGAAATAAGGCGATTCGGGGTATCAGGGTGTCTTGCAGTGGCAGCACTGCCGTGTCAAGCACGACTGTGCGGTTCGAAAGATCGAGTCGAAGTGAGGACACAAAGAACGAGATATGCACGCCACCATCTGTCGGGCAGGTTATCCCAAACACACTAGCACGTGGGCCTTGCAGTCCACTGTAGTGTATGAACAAGGAGAACAAAGAGTCTTTAAACTCTACCCGTGTTCGCTCCCCTAAGGGAGCCTGCAGCTGCGGATTGCTGCGGAGTGATCTCTCGCTCCCACTGAACATCATCGATGTATGTGTGGTAAGCCAATCGAGGCGTTCTTGCTGTCTCAAGTCCAGAACTGGCAGCGAGTCGAGCTTCAGATACGGTATGTTCCAAGCTGTGACGATGTCCGCGTCGAGAAGGACGGGGTACATAAAAGAGCAGAATGAGGACCAGTCGGCGCCATCGGCAACCGAACAAATCAATTCGATATAGGAAGACTTCCGAGCGATTTTGATCTTGAGTCCTGACTCCAGTACAGGGATTGGGAAGTCTACCGTGAATTTCAATCCCGGTTGAGGATTGCTGGTGAAGTTGAACGGCGTTTCCAAGACTGAGCTGACGTGCCCACCCGCTTGGAGTGTATTTTTGTAATTGGTGGAAATGATGTCCACACGACCAGCTAGGGACACGAGCGTAGCTGTCCTCGAGTCGACGGAAGCAGTGATGGTCGTGTTTGCAAGTAAGTCTATGCTGGTAGGAGGCGAAGCATTGTAGGCAGCAGGCCTACAGATAGAGAGGGTGCCGGACTAGTGGGGCAAATTTTTGCTGATGTAGACATGCTCGGCATCTGAAAGGGCGGTTCGGTAAACAATGAGCTGAAGACCAAGATTGTCGATAAATGCTTCGGTACTCTGGGGAGTACTCTGAATACAAAATTCCACAGGAGCCATTCGTGGTTGTAAGAGGAGCATCCACGTGGGAGCATAGAATGACACCAACAATGGCGACGTTCCACTCCATGCGTACTTGTCCTCAATGATGCCCACTTCGAATGAAGAACTGAATGCAGTGCCATGGCTTTCTACCTAGCCGAATCCCATTTGGATCGCTCCGAAAATATTCTGCCATGGTCGTGCGGTGGAGGAGCCTTGTCAAGTAAATATGGTAGAGGATCGTCGCGAGGCTGGTGGGGTCGAAATGGATTCGCTCTGGAGCTTTCCTTTGTGTCAAGCCGTCGTACATGCATATTGGCCGCTTCTATGCAATCCTGGCAAACAGTTGCCCACACTCGGACGGCTTCGCTCCTGAAGTTACAACCGCTGCATCGAGGAGGAGTTCATCGCTGGTGGAGAGCGCTGACGTGTTCGTCACAAAATCCGCGGGTCAAACCAAGCAGCATCGAGACTCTCGGCAAAGGGCCACAAAGGAGGCCGTCAAATAAGCTGCTATACGTGCTGTCCGACCGAACAAGCTTTTCGGTGTGGAGAGTGGCGGAGTTGTCGTGTGCCAGAAGTGGCGCGGCTGCGAGAAGTAAATTGAGAGCCCCCACGTGAGTCGATAAGGTTCGAGGTATCGATGATGGTGAAGGTAAGCGGACCGGCCTCGCATCCAGCGTAGTTCCCCCGGTCAAGTGCCAAGGGCTCGAAATGAAAACGATCGCGATATAAATGTGCAGATGAAGTTGATTGTGCGTTATTCAGATACTGTAGACAATGGGAGACGGCCAGAGCATCACCTACAAAAAATCGCAGTTTGACAGGATGCGCGTGATTCCTGAATGAGGTCGTCCACGAACGAAATTCAGTCTTCGCCGCCTCGACCACATGCTCCTGAGGAGTTAAACCTGCCGGGGATAGAAAAAGGGCGATGGTGGTGCTAATGGCACGTAGACAGTGGCTAAGTAGAAGCCCAGCAGCGGATGGGTCCCATAATACATGAGAACGTTGTCATCCAGAGAAACGAACATTGGGTTGGCATGTAGCGAGTGACTGGGTTGACCGATTGAGATCGGTAGAGCCGTACTGCCAGTAGTGCTTATGCATGGTGTCCAGGTCGGTAATTGAGCGTAGAGGCGCAGGAGACGAAGATCAGAACCCGGTGAGATTCATACCCTCTCCTAGCCGGACCTTATGTTGATTTTGATTTCCGGATGCAGGCGTCGAGATGTTCTTTAAAGCGGGAGATTTCGTTTCCCTTTCTTTCAAACCCGTAGAACTTCCACATCTCCCGGACCTTTTCGAGAGATCCATGGTCGCAGAGTTTGATCAGCCTGCCATACTTGCTCTCGTGCCAGGTTCCCAGAGAAACAGCTAGAGCGTATAGCTTCCGTGCCTGGTTTTGTAGCAGATGAAGTGAATTTTCGTCAATCCGGAAGTGGTAGTAGATGTTCCAATGGAGGGAATTCCTCGTGCCATCGATGTCGTCAATGATCAGTGAGAGTAGAAGTATGTTACGGGCTTTTGGTTCTGGTCAGCAAGTAGCTTGGATTGGAAGATGAACGTACCGATGATAGCTTTATCCACATCACAAAACGTAAAGTCCAGCGTTCGATCTTGCTTGTCAGCAAATCTTGCCGACACATAGCGAAAAGTATGAACCCTACCATCCGTATGAATTGTGAACATAATATGACGGATGTCCCTACTGCCGAGGAGGAGGACATCTGCCGGTTTCTCCGGGGGTAGATTTTGAGTTAGAGAAACGGCCGGGGATTCCCAAGAGGAAAGAAGAACGTGGCAGTGTTGGCAACCTGGGAAGTAAGCATGTCGCCGTTATTGACGAAACCTTGAATGATCGCTGACCGTCAGAATTGTCGCTCTCGATCGTGCGAGAGAAAGATGAGCAGACCAACGTCAAGGCGGGAATCATGTCCTTGTACTTAGTGCCGACGACGTTCGAACATGCCAGGAGCAAAAAGAATGTCTATACGCCATTTCTGCTTGATGCGATAGGGATAATCGGTCGAATTGCCACCTGGTCAGTCCTGTAAGGAGCAAAATTTTACTCGTAGCTTTTGATCCTGCTGACGATATCGCACATAGGCGCAACGATCAATGGCACCGACAATGCCAAACCGGTCAAGAGTGTACGGTCCGCATTCTATCTGATCATTGGGAATGGTTGAGATGGTCACTTTCAGAGTACTAGGATTCTGGTACCGCACTGGTCAGATACTCCGGTCTCAAAGTGTTGAGGAAGCCGTCTCAGAAGGGAATGGGGGTCACCCATATCCTGATATTGGCATTGCGGTTACCAAAAAGTCCAAAAAGAGAAGATATATCAGCAAAGAGTTCCTCGCAAGCTGAAGGTCGTGGCCATTGACGTGAGAAAACCGATCAAGATAAGCTAGAAGAGGCGGAAGGATGTATCAGCAGGCACTGCGCGGGTGTGAAAAGGTGCAACCTTTGTTCACACGTACCTTCTGGACAGGCTCGAGGAGGTAAGCGATTGGAATTCTATCAACGAGGACTCGTCGGACTTCAGACCGTTCTCGGTCTATCTCACGAGCGATGTCAGCAACTTAAGATTGCCATTGATTCAATACATCCACAGCAAATTGCGAACTGCATCCTCGTTCAATATATAAGGGGTTTCGAGCGGTACGCAGGATGAATCCTGGAGATCTCCATTGGCTGCCACTCCAGCCAGAGGAACTATCGGCCACGGCTCCGGTCGAGCCATTGCCTCACCGTCCTGGTAAGCGCAACCAGCAGAGCTCGCCCGTCCAGACCATACGCCCTGAAGTGATCATGATTGACAGCGACTTGTCTGACGGCCCCAGCACTTGAGGTGTCATGGAGTCGGTCACGCCTTTCAGTCTCACGCCTCTCACCCTTCACGATGACGAATGGGCGCCGTCGGTGTCGTCACAGTGCGTGTCTCACACCCATTTCAAGTCTACACAACATACACTGACACTGCCTCTCTGGAAACGGAGCACAATGGAAGCGTCAGAGTCTTGTTCTTCAAAGCTGATTTCAAATCATCTTCGCAGGTTCGTGTCTATAGCGAGTATTTTGTCTTCTGCTCGGGCACATCCAGATGCTGGCCATCCTGCCGTGCTACCATGATTGCGACGTATTTTAATGACGCTACTGGATGAGAGCATTGAATTTGATGATAATCATCGGCAGTCATTGCTCCATAGATGCAAATACTGGGTCGAGGAACGATCAAATGGACGCTGGAGCTGGTGGCCACTGTATCAGGCACAGGGAGGGGTTAACGCCGTAATTGCCGCTCCTTCTGGAAGTGTGTAGGTTGATCCCTCTTTAAAACCTGGAGCCACCCTAAAAACTCAAAAGGTAGGTACTACATGGACAGCATTGTGGTAGGAAACATTGTCGGGATATTCCCAGAACAGATGCTTCGAGGTTTAAGAGACTCCTAGAATTACGCGAGGTGCCTCTCAGCACAGATCATCTCTGCCTTGGCGGCAAAAGGGAGCGATGCAGCTGGCGGATAACTCATTCGCTTACTTCTGAATCACATTTTGGGCACCTCTCCTGGACCTCTCCGTGCTTCCTGGACGCTTGAAATCTAGAAGCACAGTCCCAGTATGGCTTTGTGTCTTGACCGGCAAAGTATCGATCTCGGTCCTCCCAGACCTGAGCGGTCAAGAACCTGCTCAAATTCGCTCCACGCTCAGTATCAATTGAAGATCGCTTCGCTTGGTTGACGGTGGCCGAGCACTGCCATGTGAAGCGGGGTAAACAACCGTGCCTTCACCAATCGGTGCTAGCTCATTCTCACAGGAATGGGTGCTGTATCGCTGGTTTATGGTCCCGGTCTGTATAAAGCGGTATGCATCTCGGCTGCGTGCCACAGAAGAAACTTCTGTAAGGGTTATATTTTGAACGCAAGCCTTCTGGACCGAGCCACAGGTCTGCAGGTGATGGTTGAGGAAGCCAGAAAACATGAGATCGTCATCGGCACAAGGTAAGGCAAACAACAATCATCACATGTCGGTTCAGTCAACTCGCAGCGGAGTGTGGACCTCGAACTCTGCTGATCGATTGAACTCTGGGAGGGGAGGGTGTAGCGTGTGATCTGTAGTTGAACCAGAGAAGAAGTTGTCGGGGGTGGCAGGTAGTCGTTCAAAGCTCATCTGAGGGAAAACAGTGAAGTTCTCCCCAGCCATCACGATTTGTTCGCTGAAGAAGGCGTCGGCGAGCGCAATGAGATGTGTCTGAATCTCCTCAGGAGATTTGCATCCTGCGCAATTGGCGTGTGCGACCAGTATGGCGTAGGTCTGCTGGATCTCATCTTTCATGCACGTGACTTGTTCTCTGAGGCAAGCGTTCTCGACCCTCTTGTCGTGTGAATCCCGCTGTAATCGCTCTGTCTTCTCCTTCTTGTTGATGCGGCATTTTGCAGCAGCGATTCTGTTCTTCTCGAGAGAATGCTTTCTCTTACTTTCTTCCGGAGTGTCGTCTTCTTTATTGAGGGTAGCTAACTTTTTCATAGACCTGCGCTTGCGCTCCGTTTTCTTAGCCGGAGCGCCAGGGACGGTTTCCGAATACCCATTTCGGAGGCTGCCTCGCTTTCGCGATTTTAATGGTTGAGCCTTTGGGAACATATTGTCTTCCTTGGAGGCTGTGCTAGCGGTAGAAGCTGATCTCGGAGGAGTCACCTGGCCGAATCGTGAGACGGCAGTCTGAGGCATTGTGGACGTGCTGGACTTGTCCAGTTCAAAACCGTCCAGGTTGATTTTAATCTCTGTTGATTTCTTCGGCTCGTTCTCGCGCTTGGTCTCCGGCCATTGAGACGGGCAGTCGTTGGGAGGGCTGGAGAAGGTGTAGTCATTGTAGACTGCGTTGGGTTTGGAGGGCGGGTCGAAGCCAAAGTCGTCATCCTTGGCAAAAGTAAAGCTGGCATTGGATGGGAAGCGAGGGTCTCGAAAATTGCAACCGTCCAGATCGTTGATGCTGGCTGTTGCTGAAGAGGCGCCAGCCGAGGACATGCTTGATTCACTGGCGAGGAGGGTCCCGTTTGCAGTTCCCCGGAGCTTCGACCGAGTTACACGCTGAAGCTCGCAACTAGGAAGTGGCGTTGATGGTGACGGCGTACGCTTCGGTTGCAGGGAATGCGGTGTACAATGCGTTTGTTGTCAGTCGTTAGATGTGTGTTGCACATCTGAGATGATTGCACAAGCGCCGCTATATGGGTGACTACATTGGATGGAGGGGCTACATCAATGTGAGATTTACCGGCCAGATTGTGGAAGCAACATCCAGGTGAGGAGAGGGGTGACTTAGGACTGCCTAGAAACAGGGAATTCGAAGGAAGGACGAAAATTGTGGAGGTGCGGTGGACGTGGCGGCCAAAGCTCGATCGAATAATTCGCTGTCCTGCTTGTGAATCCGCTCCGTGGAGAACAACTGCACTAAGCGTGGCTTGAAAGCAAGGCTCTTTGTTCTTAGTCTGGAAGCTGGTCTAAATGGAGATGTACATCCTTCGGATGCTGGTTGGGTGAGAATGAAGGCGGGACATGCCTTGACTGTTCGCGTTTTAACGAACTGGACCAATTGCACAGGAATATGGCGCTAAATCGCCTTACCCAGTTCCAACTGTCCGCCCGGATTGAGAAGCACGTTGCCTATCATCTACGATTCAGGCACTTGTGCGGAGCTGTGGTTGGTCGATCGGGAGCCATGACCGCATCCTGCATCCTAGTGGGACCCACCATGCAACTAAGGCTTAGAGGCCGGGGAAATATTCCCGACCCCCTGTTCTTGCCTCTACATTGCCATTGGTAAGGCGCTGGCTGGAAAGATCGACCGGGCTGAATAGTCTTTCCTCACTGCGTGGAATCGACATCGAATTGCGTTGAATCTGATCTACGAGCATCTTTGCCTAAGCAGAACCCTCATCAGATGTCATGCAGGCTTTTCTCGATGCACAGGCGCGATGTGCGCACCTGTCACAATGATAGCATGCGATGGCTATAAGCAAATGCCGATGCATTCTATCGGCTCCTGACATCACCGTGCCGATTCTTGGACATGAATATCAGCAAAATCCGCAAGTTCAGACAGATCGAGCAATCCGGATTCGTTCCGCGGCCGCCTGCCTTGCCTTTGCGAACAACTTTTCGCCAGATGACGGAACGTTGTTCCTGATACCGCCAACGTTCGCGTAATGGTCTCTTCTAATCTACCATCTCCTGATATAACTGTACTTTAGGTCCAAACCCACATTTCCATGCAGTGCCAAATCTGCCATATCTATTACTTGAATTGATGGCAGGTTCTACCGGACGAGGACTGGCACCGTTTCCAGATGCTGACCGGTCCATTGCACAACATGATCAGCTGTCGAGTACAGTGGAGCTGCCCCCGCGCAAGAAGGTGAGTCTTGCATGTCTCGCTTGCAGGAGGCGCCGCACGAAAGTATGTTCTTCCCAACTGCAGATGCTTGACCAGGCTGACTTTCCAAGTGCGACGGTGGCATAACTTGCGACTCATGCCTCTCCCGGAACACCGAGTGTGTCAGAGATGAAAACGACGACGGCCGGCGCAAACTTGCGGTGAAGCGCAGGATAGAAACTCTAGAAAAAGACCGGCATTTGCTAGAAGATCTGCTCAATGCACTCCGGCTCGCCGGACCCAACCAGCTGAACGCCCTCGTCACCATGATACGCGCCGAAGCCGGACGGCACGAAATCAAGACCTTCCTGGAAGATGGCTTCAGAGACTTTGGAGCCGTTGATGAACAGAACCGCCAGCAAGAATACAGAAGGCATCGCCATATGCTAGGTCGGGTACAAGACATTATGAACCCTCCTTTGCAGCTCCCCGCAAAACCCTGGACGACTGTGACAGACGACGATGACCTCATCTCGCACCTCATGTCACTTTGGTTTACATGGGCGCATCCTTGGTGGCATTGGGTGGACGAGAAGCAATTCATCAAGGCGATGCAGGCAGGCGACACTTCTAGCTTGATCTGCACTCCCTACTTGGTGAATATGATGTTGGCAGACGCATGCGTGAGTGCAGTTTCGTTGGCAGGATTCGGCCACATCTCAACTGACTGGTGCACCATCAGTTACTTGACACACTGGGCGAAGACGGCGAAGAGCCTAACCTGGAGCTGCGGCAGCAGTTCTACAATGAAGGCAAGAAGGGGCTCGATGCTGAAGAAGGTCGTATTTCTCTTGCGTACTTGGCGGCGCTGGGCGTTCAGTGGACATAGTAAGTCGAGCCCTTCTCTCTTCCACCATGGCTGACGAGGTGCCTTCTGTACAGCCTTGACACGAACGGACAAGACCAGCTAGGCAATGCAACACTCTACCAGCAAGTCTTCCTAGTGAAAAGCCTGGGCAAGTGGCGGACAAAAGTCGCGAAGGACCCTAAGATGACAGCACAGCATCTGGATGCGATTGACCTCTCCATCGTGCGACTTGAATGGACGTTATACTGCCTCGGCTTGTTCGTCGGCCTGGCCCTGGAGCAAGTCCGACTATTCGACAAGCCAACCCGAGCGAGACCGGTGGGCCACCCAGAAACAGGAAACACCTGTGACGAGAATGCGGAATGGAAGCCATACCCACTTTCGCATACCCCTGTGGACTGGCACCCTAACTGCCACTACCTCGCCTACATAGCGCTCGCGGAGGTGATTACCGAGGATGAGGCATTGTACGAGGAGTACCGAAAGTCTGACCCGCCAAAGATGGCGTACAAGTTCCAACGACTCTTCACAAAAGTGAAGGCTTGGCCGGAATCTATTCCACCATGCATGAGGAACCAAGATAGCTGCATGCCGCATGTTATTGCCCTACAGTGAGCGCATCCCCCATGTCCGCCGCACGTGCTCTTTCATCCTGCCCTCAAGCGGTATACCTCCTATGGCATGTTTTATACCAAGTGTTTGAACGCTCACGCACTCCATTTAACAGCGCACTCCACAGCTGGGTCATTATAACCATGGGCAAACAGACTGCCGCCCTAGAAGGCAGCACAGACAGGCCATCACTAGTTTCAACCCCCCCTTCTTTCGAGAGAGACCGCTGGAAACACGTCTGCAGAACCGAAGCCGTCCGCATCAGCGAATACCTAGAGCGAATGCGCCAGAACTGGGGTGCCGACCACTTCCCCGTCATGATCATTCAGCCCGCCACAGTCGCAGCCTTCGCACTGCTTGAAGACCTCGACCGACCCGACTGTCAGGGCGCCTTCTACAAGCTTTGCATCGTGCTTCGCGCTGCGTCTCGGCGGTTCCGCGTGTGCAAGAGCGTTCTGCGCCTTTTGGAGAAGACGGCGAACGAAATTAATGTTGTCGTTCCTGGCGGATGTGCTGAATTGCTTGCCGACGAGGATTATTCCAACATAATGGAGTTGGATGGCGTTATGAGGATCGATGATCTGGGTTTGGATTACTTGCTTGAGAAGTGGGATGACTTGGATCTTGATGAGGCTTCTTGATATGTCGGGCGCGTTCGCCAGGTCGAATCGTACGAGAGTCGCCTGTGAGTGGCAATGCTGCAGAGACCGATGCCAGGTCCAGTGGCCGTCGTGCCATGGGCATCCGTTGGGGACTCGTGCGCGTAAGTTGGACCCGGTCCGAATACCGAATCTCTACTAGATGCACCTAATACAACATCGCACTCCTGCATCAGTGACGGGCGAGATTAGAGGGGTGGTTGGCCCTTGCGATTGCATCCAGATACCACAACATCCCTATAGAAAATGTATTGAATCCACAGTGATAATAATAGTCTTCCAAGGCGATTTGCTGGATCTCGACAGCTCAACTTTAACACCTATCAATAATTTTTCCCTACAACATTTTGACTTACGTGGTTTCCGTCGCACATATAGGTGACGGTTTTCGCGAGTGGCAGATGGGGAGACCGACCCTGTATTGATCTCCATCCAGTCTTCCGGTACGGGGCATTTGCATCAGGCAATGAACGTCTGGAAAAATAACGGGAAGAGAGAGACAAGCTGGATCAGGAGTTTGCAGCGCTGTGGATGAAAGATGGAAGTGGCCAGGTCGATGAATGATTTCCCCTGCATCGTCATACGAGGGATCCGTGACTATGGCGATTCTCACAAAAGCAATGGATGGCAGAAGTATGCGGCTCTCACGGCGGCGGCTTATGCCAAAAGAAATCCTCGGGCACATCTCACCGGAGCAGACAAGGCTGGAAAGCCGATTCAAGACATCGTGGGTAAGTAGGACATCTCAGGGAGTCAGCACGGATCAGATTTCTGGGAGAGGTAACTCAAGGACTGATATTCGAACTGCTATCGATAGGATCTCTTGACAACCTTCTGTTGAAGCAATCCAGCTTGATGAAAGAGCACCCTGTGGAGGTACAGCGAAGGAAATTCAAGTAGCCGTGGCTTCTTTCGTCATGCGGGGGATTTCACGGAGTTGCGCACTTTTCCAGAGTGCAAATTACGTGACACAGATTTGGCCGACTTTTGCTGACATCAGCGTCAGGTCAAGCAATGTACTGTCTACTTGAAAGGTGACGGTCAGCATAGTCAAGGTAGAAGCCAATGAAGCACATGAGTGTAAAGACCTGGAACGATAGACCAGCAAATTGCGATACTGACGACGACTTGGCTGTTACAAGCGTATCAGAGCTTTGTCTTTGCTCTTTTTATTTCGCCTTATTGAGTGATTTGTCTATGCTTATTGGTCTAACCAGTCTTCTTCCATTGAACATCGCTATAACCCACAATCTGGGAGAACACCTCATCTCTGTGCCGTAAGCCTGCGATTTCATATTGTGCTTCGTCCATAGTCACAAAGAGAAGACCCTCGCTGTTTGTGTGAAGGCTGGTTCTGGGTACCTGCAGATTGATTGAGTCAGCGACCGTTTTCCCTTTGCATGGCCGTGGCGGGATATTGACCTTGTGAATCCGCTGCAGCCTCTCATATGGTATCGTCCATTGTTCTGGGCCTTGGCGCGATGGCACGAAACTTAGACGGTCTGTAGTGACCGTGAGCCTTCCAGGGTCACCGCTCTTACATTTATAACTTCCCACATCGACTGCAGTGTGAGAGCATATATCGTCCCATCCTTGTAGAGCAAGAGTCGACTCGCCGTATAGGCTCTTACAATCACTTTTGGGTTTCAGAGTATGGTTCCGCTGCATAACCTGCAATTGTTGCTTAGCCTCAGCTTTTAATCGACCGATTGCCCAATCAGCTATCAATTCAAGACGGTCAGCAAAATTCTGATGCTCTGGAATATGTTGTAACATACCATGAGTGGGGACTCTCCAGAAGAGCCAAGTGAGTGGGGAGATGAATGAACGATATCGAGGGAGAAGAGCCGTGACAGGTGTTTCTGCAAAGAAGACAAAGCCAATGACACAAAGGAGTCCTCGGACTAGTGCTTGAGTGGGCACGATAGTAACAATTGCCAGTAGCAAAACTAAGCGACACAAAGCCATGGATGTTTCACGGGGGTTGCGCCATTCGTAGAAGCTAAGGCAAACGACAAATCAGTACATTGAGGCTTGTTGAGGGGGAAACATCCAGGTCTCGCACATACTTTTGCATGATCTCCAACATATCTGCAAGACTTTCGCAGTTGTGCAACAGCACTGGGCCGGCCGTTTCGATTATTCGATCTACCCAGCCTCGGACACCATCTAAAAGATTCGTAAGATAGTGTTGTGGGCTCACACTAATGGGCAGGAGTGTGGATGCCTTTCAAAGACTGGGTCTCCGTCAAGCTTCTCAAGATCTTGGATTGATCAGGAAAAACATCTTGGATTGCCATACGCAACATTTCAAGGAGGCCTCCTTAAGATCCTCGGTGCGAAAGAGGTCCTAAGGTGACGATAACCAATGTTTTCAGATGCTGGCCCCTGCGAGCCCACCTAAAGACAAAAGTCCTCCATTCTGACACTGATGACATATCAGATCACTCACATTTGACGATTAGATCGGAGAGATTCTGAGCATTCTGCTCTGTGTCTTCTGCACGAGCAAGCCGTGTATGCATTTCTTCGATCGTCGGAGGACAAAGCCGTCGGTAAGAGACGCTGGAAATTACCAAGATTATCTGACAACAGTGAGTTCTATGAGTTGAAATGACAATTCAGTCGCAGCTACATACCATTCCCTGAGCTATGGAGTTAGAGAATACGAGACAGAAGTATATGAGCATATAAAATGCGGTCTCTTGCAGGTTATTCCAACACGAAATCCTTCGTAAATTCAAGAAGGAGCTCTGTAACGGTTTGGACACCAGCAGTACTCTCTCGCAGCTTGATGCTAAGAGTTCTCGGCTTGGTTCAGGAGACTTGAGTTCGGCCTCTACCCGAGGGCGAGTATAGTTCTCAAGGGTATAGTTTCGCAACTATAAATAGTTAGTAAAGTCCCGATCTTACGAATTTGCTGAAGTACGTGTTGTCCATATTTCCTCCATTGTATTCTTTCGATACCATCTTCATTGTGCTGTACGAAGTCTTTCGGTCGTTTCAAGGAGACGATCTGGGCTTGAATCCTGCCGATATGTCTCACGTGTCGGTCAATAGTCCATCGTGTGAACGAATCTTGTCTGAGTTGCTTTAGCGACTCCAGGAATTGTGGATCGCAGGACTCTTCCCCGCTAGTGCTTGCTGCTTCGAGTTTTTCACTTTCGAGGACCATTGCCACACTGGCACCGTGGGATACCTCGGATTTGGCGACATTCTCTGCGAACTCCTCACCACCTTGGCTTTCAAGTAATTGTCTGGCAGCTGATACAGGGGCGCGGAAAAACTCTTCTACTCGCGGCACATTTGGCTTTTCTTTGACGGCGGGCCCTAAGCGGACATTCGTTGTATCTTGGGGCGGCGTCGGAGCTAAGATGGGCGCAGGCTCTGTCGGGGAGTCTTGAGCAGGGTGAGAGACATGCTTGTCTCTTCTGAGAAGGCCGTTCTGGATTTTCCTGACAGCTTTGAGACTGCGTAGTAGGGAATGGTGACGGCGAGGTAGGTCTGTCGAATGCTCTCCTTCGCTTCGAGAGTACCGTAAAGGAGTATGGCTCTGTTCTTGTGGACTTTTGGACAGGACGGGGATGAACACGTTCAGTTGGCCACGACCCACGCCTTGCGATTCATCTCCAAATAGGTCTTTCGAAGGTGGTGCCATGATGCTTTCCTTTGAAGAGACCTGTGGACATCAGCAGGATCCCCCGATAAATAGAGGTATGTAGAGACCGCAATGTTTGATTGTATTACATAATTATGACGAGAGCTCCGTCACTCTTGGTTGGGGTGTGCCTCAATGGACAGACCGAACGGATAAACGTACCGAAGCTTGACTGCTCGTACTAAAAGCAATAAGCCAGGGGGAGCTGGAAAATCAACTCTCCGAAAATTGTATTGGGCTTGCTGCGGGGAGGGGCGCCCCAACTTACTTGGTCAAGCAAAATTTACATTTGTTGATTTGCAACTGTAGTTTCGGCAAACGACTTTCCGCAGAACACATCTTCGGTAGGCAGACCTTGATCATCGAGGCCCTGATTACCTGTTTGGGGCGGCAGGCGCCGGATACGGAAGTTGATGACTCAGTGAAGTCTTCACGTGAGTTTCCCTTGCCAGTGCCGCAAACGTCCCCGGCCAAACCCACGCTCCACCATTTGGCAGGTGGACAATACACAATCGACGTCCGGAATGCCCTCTAAGGGATCGACTAACCGGTGTCTTTGGCGCTGGCCACAGGCTTCGTGATGGAGATTTTGATTGTATCAACTATAGCGACTCTCCTGATAGACATTGGCAATCGCAGATGCAGTAATAACTCGATTCTCAGCGCGACCACTTCGTCATGAAGGGCGGCGACCAGCGACGTCCGAATGTAAATCTTTTCCTCTTCTCGTTTGCATCCCTGCTGAAGTTGCTCGATGGAACTCTTTTGTCTGAGACATGTTGACTGCGGCCTGTAGCATTTTTCCTTCGCTTCGCCGGGGTATTGCTAGGTGGAATTGATGCCGGAGACATTCGCCCGCAGAGCCGTCGGTGTTGCAACTGCGCCTTGCTAGAGGTCGGGTCTACCAATCGGTTTGCCTTAATAGAGGCAGATGAGCTGCAGGTGAAGTAGTCGACACAGCTTCATTTTGAGGCTGTAGGTCTTGTGGCTGGATAAATTCTGGTATAGGTCTTCGAGATGATAAGATGGGCGAGGCACAATGGCCCTCTTAGTTCGGAGAATACGTGCCGATGTCCCGGAGCCGAACCATGATTTTCGTTCAGATCAGCCTGAAATCCGCTGGGCAGCAAGAACTGCCACAGGCCTGAAGCGGCGTGGAAGTCACTGATCAAAGCCATCATCGTCGTTTGTGCTGCTAGCGATTTGTGATTGTGGTACTGGTTGCGCTCAAATTTTCACCAATAAAGTCAAATCATTCTTGTTTACCTCCGAAAACCGATACAATCCAAGGACCTTGGAGGCTGGTCTTAGCCGAAAGTCATATCCATGTGGATCATACAACAGCATACCGGTATGGAAGATATATTCCGGTCAGAATTTTGCGAAAATCAGATGACTGTTGATCGACAGGGAATAGTATCCGTGTCCATCTGTCTCTAGTGCTGCAAACAGATGACAGCGTGTGCAGATCGAGTGTCCCAGAAGCAATGTTAGGTTCATTCTGATGATGGTCATCTTATACTCAGTGTTCGTAGCTCATGTGTCCGCTGCGTAGTCTCGCAGAGGTATTATATCCCATTCGGCCTCCGGGGCGTATCTCTCCTCGACAAGTTTGCTGGCTGAACTGGGTCAGGCCCTCCTTCCCCGAGGCGGATCCCGTCGACGCCAGATCGTCATGCTGAGTGGGATGGCCGGGATGGGCAAAACGCAACTGGCAACGTAATGTGCACGGCAGAATCACGAGCGATACAGCGCCGTGTTCTGGCTGGACGCGAGCTCCGAAGACAGCCTAAAGCGAAGCATCGCTTCGGCGGCCACTCGTGTCCCGACAAGCCAGATCCCGCAGGCTAGTAGAATATCTACGACCAGGGCTCAGGTTGATTTCGACATGATTGTCGAACACTTTCTGGACTGGCTGAGTCAACTGGACAACGACTGCTGGCTGGTGGTGCTGGACAATGTTGATCGGGATTACCACCGACACCCCCCTCAACCGGGCTCATGCGACATCGGGTGCTACTTTCCGGGAGCGGACCATGGCTCGATTTTAGTGACAACTCGTTTAGGCGAGCTAGAGCAATGGGGTTCGAACAGGGAAGAAATTACAGAAAGTGGATAACGATCTTGCGGAGGCGATATTTCGACAGTGATACACCCGAGAGTTTGGTACGTTTGCGGTTCCTAAGCGTGTTCCTTTCTCATTGGATATAGATAGCGATCAAGGAAGTCAACTGCTGAAGCTGTTAGATGGCCTTCCGCTAGCCTTGACTCAAGCCGCGGCGTATATACAGCAGTCGGGGATTGGTTTTACGCAGTATATCAACCTTGATAACACCCAGAGGAAAGATCTGATGGAGTCTCAAGAGAAGGATGGCATACCCCTGCCTGCATACCATTACAGCATTTGGGCGACGTAGACGATATCCTATGATGCAATCCGGACGAAGAGCGAAGCCGCAGCCGATCTTCTTCTTTTCTGGGCGATACTTAATAACCGAGACTTATAGTACGGCCTTTATAGGGGAATGAAGAGGAGGTCGGTGGTGGCCTCGGCGATGAATCATCCCCCTCTTCAAGAGGTCTACACGAGTGAGGTAGCCTTTAACCGGGCGATCCGCCTTTTTCTCAACTATTACCTAGTGGAAGATATGGGAGATCTGGCTGGATACATAGTTCATCCAGTGGTGCATCAGTGGGCTCAGTATGTGCAGAGCGGGGAGCAACGGGTCGACTTTGCCCGTCTCGCAGTGATTGTGGTTGGATATACTGCTCCCTCGGATTCCGAACGGGACTTCTGGATTACACAAAGGCGTTTGCAAGGACATGCCGAGTGCTACTTCCACTGCGTCGTGACCGACTCTATTAAAGTCTTGAGATCACAAGGACTAGTGCGGGGAGGACAGATCTACAGACGACAACAAGATTGACGATATTCATCCTGCATTGCTCGGCCTGGGCAATCTCAACCAAGCTCAGGGGAAGCTGGAGCAGGCGGAGACGATGTACCAACAAGCCCTACAAGACCATAAGAAGGCCCTCGGTAAGAAGCACACGTGCACACTAGATACGGTTAACAACAAGACAGGGGCTGGGGAAGTGGGGATAGGACGCTTGATATGCTAGGAGATCTTCTAATGCCTCTAAGGGGCAGGGTAACTCATCCGTCGGCAGGAGCGAGCTGAGTATCAAACCCCACTTCGTCCTGGATATTTCACCCATGGATTAGTCATCAGGTATCGGAAATACAAACGAGGCTTAACCCTTGGTTGGAAGGATGTGTCTTTTCCGGAAAATGTCGTAGTGATGGCACTCCCCGATTATCCTTTGTCATAATGAAAGGTCCAAGTGAAGCCTGGTTTCTTTTAAGATTGTGGAACAAGAGAGGGATCTTTTGCGCTGGACAGAACGCATTGCATGGTTTAGTTTGATACTTGCCTTCCCGACAGCTCAGACTAACCTGTTTCCTCCGCAACTTGACCGTACAGTAAGGTCCTACTCCACGAGAACTGGCGCCTTTTCTAGATGCCGATCAGTACGATGATGCTATAACTCGGTTTTCTTCTGATAAGGCATGTCATGATGTCTGACAGAGCTCTTGAAGAGGTGTGATATGACGATATACTTTACGTGGTCTAAGCTTTGACCACCGCAAGATTTCCTGTAGGGTAGTATCAATATGGTTGTCTGGCAAAATTTTGTCAACATCTCACGTGATTTTTTGCCCGTCTTGGCTTTCGAGATACATCTGATGCACCTCGTCCTTCGTAGGAGTTACAGGTCTTTACAGCAACAATGGTGATGGGATAATAAAAGAGGAGTGGTTGGCAAGCTTGCTGAGGAGCATAAATAGTTGCACAGGTGGGTCGGTATGTGGTGACGTAACATGTGCCAATATTCTGCGACCCGACTCCGCTGTCCTTCGCTCTATATTAAACCCAAAAGCAGCTGTGCAACTTTCCACACTGACCCTTCGTCACGCACCGCAGCCATGTTGTTTCGAAACTCTACTCTCCGAGCTTCTCTCCCCGCAGAATCGATCGAGAAAGCTCTCCATCCATTCTATCCAGCTGGGGTAGAGATCATCAATTTCAGCGCCAATGACAAGAATGTCGTGCAGCTTCTGGCTATTTTTGGTATTGGGTGTGCGGTTATCTTGTCCGCAGCATGGTTCACCACATCGAGCTTCGCACCGAGGTTGAAGGCGACAGAAAAGTGGACCGTCTTATGGTTTTGCCTGTGTAAGAAACCGAGGACGTTCCCAAAAAGAGCATAACGGACTGACAGTGGACAGCCGGGTGCATACACCTATTCTTCGAGGGGTATTTCGCATATAACCATAAGCACATTGGGCGGGCGCAAGATCTGTTTGCACAATTTTGGAAAGAATACGCACTCTCCGACTCGAGATATCTGACTTCCGATCCATTTGTAGTGTGTATGGAGGCTATAACAGCGGTAAGAATGTGTCAAAGATGTCAGACACAATCATTACAGCTGACTCGAAACTAGGCGTGCTGGGGACCCCTTTCCCTTCTCATGATCTACTTTATCACTTCCTCGCACCCCAGTCGATATCCTCTGCAGGCAATCGTGTCGCTGGGTCAAATTTATGGCGACGTGCTATATTACGCCACTTCCATGTTTGATCACTACTACAAGGGCCTTAGCTACAGTCGGCCAGAAGCTTATTATTTCTGGTTCTACTTCTTCTTCATGAATTTTATCTGGATCATCTTTCCTGGATGTGAGTATTAACAGCTTCTATTTATAAAAGACACTAATTAAGCAATTTGTAGTGTTACTCATCGACAGCTTAAGAATGGGAGCGAAGGCATTCAGCTCGTTGAGCAAAACACCGCATTCTCTGCACGTGTACGGGGCGGTTACAGAGCCAAAGAACATCGTCACATCATAGGCGTATAATAGTTCATTCTGGGAACCGGTCATAGAACAATGAGATAGAATAGAAGGCCCATACTGATAGTGTGACATACTGTTACGAGCTGCTATCCGACACGTGAGGTGTCCACAGGCAAACCCGAGATGGTTTACTTGGTGAAATAGTAGTGGGACAATGTAGCTGAGACTGGAAACCAAGCGTATAGTATGCAGACCTATACGTATAGCAGATATTGATAACTATCCGATTGTAACCTTTTCTTATTGACTACGAAGGTGAGCTACCTGGGGTGGAGCGTGTCTCTATATACCCGGAAGTATACATGTCGTACATGTTGCCATGTAGCAACATGTTAACATGTATGGCATGTCTGGGAGCCTAAGCTCCACTTCTTTCTGCCATGTTGCCAAGCTGGTCTTGGCACAACATGTCACCCGGCGAACCTTCCCCCCGACCCCCTCCTTTGGTTGTCCATGTGGTCAGGTTCGTAACACATACGCGCAGCTGATCCTTACTTATAAGTAAGAATGATATCCACGAATTACTATCGCGTTGCATTCATGTCGAGATAACTTCTTATTACCGAGCTTAAAAATATCAAAAATATGATGCTGCATAATGCATAAGTACGACTTGCAGCAAGGCGTCCTAGCTAGAAAGCCAAATGCAAGCCTCTCTGAAGGAGGATGACAGTGCTTTTGATAGTTCTCGTAATCCTCGAAAGGTACTGATCCGGGTCGCCAGGGCATCGGGTTGGTGAGCCGTCCACAAACTAAGTACGAACTGCGCCGTTCAGTCCGCCATACATATCCGACTTGCATCAGACCTCTTGCCAACACGTCATAGTCTTCTGTCGGTGTATCTTGTGCAAAGGCTAAGCTTCACCCTCCGTCAAATTCTACACAAGGCCACAAACTGCATTATGCGATCCTTGTCACCGACAAGGCACGTCAAGGTGAATATGACTTAAATGAAGTCACTCGGCGACGATATATCGTGATGGGGGGCGTCAGAGTCACTGCGGTTCCAAATTCCAATCAGGCTAAGCGAAATAACACTGCCTCATATTGAGCTTAAGGGTCATGTGGCTTGTACGACACCTAAAGAAAGTAATTTGTTCCATTTTATTCGACACTCTCAACCAGCAGCTAACTCGCGTCCACGAGTTGATAACTATTCTCAGATCTTGGGACTACATCTGAAGCTTCGACCTCGCCTTAATAGAATAGTCCAGGCCATGGATCTCTCGCTCATGGCTTTCGCCAAAAACGCCTTGCGACCGAAAGGAAAGTGGGAGGTATGGGTGTCGTGGAAGTGAGATCCGGAAGTACCAACGCAAAAAGGGAAATGTCGTCTCACTATGGTTAGATAAAGTCGAATTGTCCTGCACCAACATACTTGTAGGAACCGTGCTGTCTGCATGAAATAGGAGCAATCCACAGAGGAAGCAACAAAGTACACAACCGCACCTACACTTTTGGAGCATGGTTTAGTTTTGAACAGTTCCGGAGCACAACTGACTGCATGGGCATTGGAGCATTCTGTCACGGCGTCTGTGAAATCGACATCAATAACAACTTCAGTGGGACCATAACACATTCCGATCTATGGTATTGTAACTCCCTTGCCCTCGAAACAGGGTGGGTGGGGCCTCGTGATTCACAGGTTCAGTAATCTGAAGTCAGAATGATGGCATGGCCCTTACAGTCCGTTTAGACCCTAGTCCTCCAGCTATCCCATAAGCGGTGGGATTACCATCATCTCCATGGCGGTGGTTGTGACAGAATAATGAACAGGATTTTGAGAGCAGAGCTGCGCCTTGAGGCCATCGGGAGTAACCTATTTCAGCTGATCGGGCATTTGCTGCTCTAAGGTTGGTACACTTTCGGCCGAGCAGCGCAGGCAGCTTAGGGCAGGCAGTACGAGGCACTTCTACGCACATTGAGATGCTGAGCGTGGTGGAGTCCGGGACAAATATCCATGCAGTATCCAGTTGCCTCATACACCTTCCTGGGCTTCCCGCTTATTCCATATGCTAGCACTCGTGAAACGTGCTAACGGGACCACACCACCATTGGCACCCGGAGGTTTATCCGTCCACATGAATTCTTTGCTTCCTACATCTAGTTCACATTACACCCGGATATTCTTTCCGCCAAGGAAGGTGCATTGCTAGGGTCCGCTAGGGAAACAGTGATCTTGGCACTCGATGAAGTTATAATCAAAATTTACAAACCGTCACAATTAGTTTCGTGCAATCTGGATCGGCCCAGACTTACGGATTCAGTTGGCTTGATAGAAAAAAAGTCCTTCCTGCAAAGCTAGAATTATTAAGATAGAGTTTATGTCCCCGAAGATAGTCATTATCACAGGGCTACAAGCTCTTGGAGCCTTGCTTCGCTGCGATTGAATAAGATATATCAGCATTCGTAAAGTCAAATATCAGAATTTTCTGCCACTGAGACGTAACCAGGCCGGAATGACTTTCATTTGATTGATTTCCGTCCGCCAAAAGTCCGGCGATATCCAAGCGAAACACGAGCATGCTGTGAGATCATGGTGACGAATTGTCGTTCAATAATCTTGATTTGTAGTCCACGACCATGGAAACAGTGAAACTGTTTCTTTGGCCGCGAAAATCTTGGTAGACGTAACTTGATGACATTTGGAGGCCAATAGGCTATACAGACCCTGTTTTTTTTTTTTGGCCGTTCAGCAGGTCAGAATCGGAGCAAGGCTAGTTCTGCTTGATGTCTCTATACACAGGACACTCTTGGTGCCATCATCTCTCACCGGCACAATTCTTTCATAGCAACACTTCGTCTTCTGCTCGAACAGTGTCTCCTCCACAGTCCGACATGGGCCACTCGCTATACTCTCCTCGCATCGCCCGCGTTGAGCGCATGCCCGATAATAGGTCCTGACGAAACTTGCAAGGAGCGCAAGCGTGGAGGCATAATGAGTTCTTTCAATTAGATCTTGTACATCAATTCATCAACATCACAAACATATAGAGATGCATATTACCAGATCTACTCGGACATGTCAACCTTCGATGATACGTGCACCACAAGCCCCCTTCCAAGTGCATCAAGATCATTATCTTTGTCATCGACAACAACTATACATGATGAGGATCTACGACACCGCGACATGGCCCAAATGATCAAAGATGATAATACCTCCAAAAACAGCCACGATATCGACGCCAAAGACAACGCTCCGCTCGGGCGGAAATCCAAAACAAATACTCGTCACGGTGTGGTGGAACTCGGATACCAGAAAGTCCTGCGCAGTATGATCACCGAGCCCCGGGAGCCTTTCAGATACCTTGATAGGAGCACAAGCACTGTCCGACAAGTCCAATGCGCCACTGATATCGAATTACGCTTATGGAAGCGTGCGCTTCATTCACTAAGGATACGGAAGTTCTCGCAGGTCAGCAAAGCTGCTCTTCCTGTGTTCAATGTCATGGATGAAGGAGTACCGAGGGCATTGGAGATACTGATGGCCAAGTTCGGACGTGCAACCCACTCGTCGTTCTTTGATGACATCTACAGCATTTATCTGCCAGAAGGTGAGCAAGCCGCGGTTTGCTTCAAAGTCATAAAGAAAGTAGCAGTCATGTACGGAGATCCACTTTGCGCCGCCGATGAGGTAGATCACGTCTTCGAGGCTTTCTGCAGCTTCTGCCACCGGCGACGATGGCATATCGCCGTAGTCGGCGCTGGTTTCGCTTTGGCCTTGTATGCTAAGAACAAACACTGGAGGACCATGGAATTTGCGGTGGAGCAGATCCTCAATCCTATGACAAATTCTGTCCTCGACGAGAGATCTGGAAATACGATCACAAGAACGAACAAGAGACTCGTTGCCAATGGTATTCAGCTGTACCTCTATGAACCTTGCCGCGGTATTCAGTTCAAACTCGAAGAAGAGCTCATCAAGGTGTATAGTGGCTGGCAACAAGATCGAAGAAAGCGGAATGCTCCTCAAGCCTACTCCGCAAGCATCAATCCTTTTGCTTTACCAGCTGTCAATCAGTACATGTACACCACTGACAGCAATGACAAGCCCAACAGTTTGGCTGGGCTCATACGGCTGGGTGCGAACGGTGGATATCTCCTTGAGCCATCCATTCAGCTCCCAGATGCTCCGAAAGGGGTCATTGGTTTTCTGGTAACTCATGCGATGGGTTTACTAAGGGATGAAGGGGTGGCATACATGACCTTTGGCCTCGAGGCTTTGCCGGAACTAGGCGAGATGACTCTCATGCCTTCATTGATCTAGACTGCCTCTCGTCGCATCTATCGTACCACCTTCGAAGGCTTGGGATTACTTGGAAGAAAAGGGTTCCACGAGTCATTTCACCCAGAGAAAGATTGTCAAGTTCCGTTGTACTTACTCTTTCCACCCGGTTCGCCTCGATTTAGTATGTATGAAGCGGTCCTCGATGTTACGCACATCAGCCTACACGAGGTGTGGCGTCGTTCGCGATCACTCAGTCGAAAGCAAGACAAGACCATAAGAGCAACCCATCTGTAACCACCAATCGTTCGGGGCAGGTAGACCGGAATATGGTGAGCGCAGCCGATCGGAAGCTGGATTCCACTTCCTTGATCCCACATTCGAGAAGGCTAGACACGACACCAGGAGAAGGCTTGCTGTACGGAGGTGCTGGAGAGAGAAATCAAACGCGATGAGTGATTCGAGAAGCATCCTTGCATGTGGAGAGATATGTGCTCAGAGAATCGAGAAACGGACGGAACGACACCGGTAAACGACGTTGGATGGCTGACTGTAATGGAATCTTTGTAGGGTGCCAGTCCTCAAAAGCCATCTAAGCTTCATCAACCGAGAGTGTGGCCATGATGCAGTAGTCCGGGGGACTTATCTTGCTGCTCCATGGGTCTTTGACTTTCGAATATATTTAGTGGCATGGTGAATAATCTAGTCACAGAGAATCTACAAATTGATTAACTTTAAAACGAGGTTCCTCGAAAGGAGGCTTCATTTCAAAGAACGTCATTGCGATATCGACACACTGCCTTATGTAACGGCTGGGAGTTCTAACCCGGGCATGCCCACTTCAGGTATGACCACAATATCCTGTCGCAGCCGAGTCCCAAAACTCTCAGTCTCTGCTCGAAGCATCTACCACTTCACACTCGAGTAGGACAATTTCATTTGCTATGGGTTCTCAACAATTTTGTGCAAGTGCCACACCGGGGGAAAATAGGGGATAAGATATCGCAGCTGGGTCAAAGGACATATGATACATCGAAGAGTTGGATAAAATAATTGGACATCACTAGCTGTGGACGAGTGTATGTCGCCCTACGCCCATCGCCGTGGAACATAAGATCCAACAGGAGCAAAGGAGTGATGATAAACCTGGAAAAACAAGTTGCAATCAGCACAGACTCTTTGACATGCATCCAAGTGCTCCGGATGCTTACCAGTCAGAATAACGAGCATAGTAGCTTTCGCGATTGCTGCCAGCCACACTAGTCGTGCTTCTGTTATACTCAACGTTGATGGGAGTTCATCCTTGATATGATCCCATAGCATAGAAGGCCTGCATGGCAGTCAGGTTGATGGCCGCTGCAATGCAATAGAAGATCCGATGCTTCTGGGGCTTCATGTGGCCGGCTACGATGACACCGAGACCAACCATGTCCATAACCGATACGATTGCATAGTAAACGTCCGAGCCATGACTGGTGATCGCGATAGCAGCACTCTTGCCGTTTTGGGTTGGATTAGAGGAAACAGCGTTATTCCGCTTGAAGAACGGATGAGATGTTCAGAAGCCATGGTGTAGGATCAAGTGAAGCCTTGCTAGGTCGATAAGTACCTGGAACAGAAGGCTTTCAGAAGAGAGACACTGGCAACTGCTAGCAAACAGCGGTACGAGGATATATACATGCTTGGCTGACATGACACCATGAACACTACGCCATTCCATGACAGGAGGTTTAGTTTTGCACAAGCTAAGTTGAAATATGGTTGCGTCATCTCGCTTGGGAAACGGCGTGTGATTCTTGGAAAGCTTGATCAGAATGTTAACAATGAGCTCATCAAGAGCCGGTGGAGTCCGAAAGCCGCTCAGGGGTCACGGACTTCAGATACGGAAGGCTGACAGCTTGATAAAAGCCGGGAAGCCAGAGACGCCTGGGAGTCAAGTACCGGAAGGCAAGCAGAATGAAACCCAGACCACTCTCATTTGAAACCAATAGTGGCCAGGATTCGGTCGATTACGCTTTGATCATCTGCTGATACCGTTGTTCTCAGATTGGCCCATTCCTTGTCCGCCTGACCATTCGGTACCGAGGAGTTTGGTTTTCTCGACCAGGGTAAATGCTCGCCGCGTGTCACTTTTCTTTTCAACGTTGACTACAGCGTGATGGGCACCTTAGGTACTTGAAGATGGCTCGATTCAGCAATCATCGCTCCGTCGAAAGAGAGGGGGAGCCGGAGAGACGGGCTCTCGTGGTGTGGTGAGGAACACTTGGCCAAGGCAAAAAGTCCATTACATCAGCAAGCCTTGAAGCCGTACCTTACAAATGAATTGATCCGTGTTTCGGAGGCACCGAGGATGTCTAGAACGGACCTTTAAATGGCCTAGACTGCCGATCTTCTCCTGACTGGAGCTCCAAGAATCGTTCAAATGTTCAACAGCCAGCCCTGATGCATATCTCATCTCTTGACAGTCGAGGCAGTGACAGCGTCCACCGAAGATAGGTCGGGCGAGGCAGGCTCTGCATGCATGATAGTTAATTACCTCAACAGGGTTGGTCACGACATGCGGCAGGCAGTAACACGTACAGTATTAATCAAAGGCCTCATAGGGGTCTCTATAAAGGATTCCACTAACGTAACCAGCACTTGCTGGCCTCTAGCACTCCGTGCTACTCCGACCTTAACAAACACGGATTCAGGGACAGGCTAATCCTTACTCGCTAGCATTAGATGACAAAAGGAAAGTGGTAATATAGGAGACAGGTCACTAATGATCACACGGAAGGGACAAAGAAAGGCTGGCTTGGATAGCCCAAGGCGCAAACGTCGATGTGCTTATATCGACTTTGGTGCTCTTCGAGGCTCAGCCGATTAGGATTCTGGTGTCCGTTGAGTATAGAAGATAGGTGAAGAAGAATCACGAGTGTCTGCGCCATCAATGGATTGCGAGAAACAACCACCCCCGGGCATCAAGTCGCCCATAAGTCATTGTGTGCAATTCAAATCTGCCAAGACGGGCCGAGAAGCGGTGCTGCAGCAAAGCAGTTCCTCAGCTTCGTGGTTAGGAGATTGCCACGAGATTCCCCAGACTGCGTTTGCCTTTTCTGGAGTTTGGCTTGCCAAGCAGCTAGAGTGCTTGTCGGCGCAAAAGGCAAACTCGACCTGTGACGATCCCTTGCATAGCTCTAGACCACAGCACCTGACCTGAGTCCGCTTATACCTTGGTTGTAGCAACATAGGTCAACGAACATCTTGAGATGAGTAAAGCTGTGTGATATAATGATAGAGGAGGCTAATGCGGCCGGGCAGTGATCCAAAAGTTGCAGAAAAGATGCCAACCTTGATTTAGCTTGGCGTAGTGCATCAATTTTCATTTAAAGACAATTTAAAGTCCAAATCTTGTGCTGAGGTTTGATTTAGCTATGCAAAGCACTTAAATATGACTATCAGTATCTGACCGCAGGTTTTTATTTGTTTTCCGGCGACGTTGCTGAAAAAAGTTGGGTTTGGTATGCTTTGGTCGCTGTGAAGCCTCTGATGCTGGTGGGATCTTAGCAGGTCCTTTTGAAAGAAATGCAGGCAGTCCTGCGGACGTCAGCGTGCTAGGATGATCTATCCCGAGCTTGCTCCTCCGCAGTTCCACCAACTTCTCCGTCAACTGTAGTGCCTCTGCCATCGCTAGGCCTCGCTGGACCAAACCGCCAGATCGAGCATCGATCGAAACGTGTCAGGATGATCCGCCCCCAAGCGTGCTCTTCCGCAGTGCCACGACCTCCTCTGTCAGAGGTAGAGCATCTTTGATTGACCCATTCTCGGCTAGAATCAGAGCCAAGACCGGCCATTGTTGGATTTTGTCCCCTTTGCTCAACTCATCTAGCTCATCCCTTGAGTTGCAGAAGCTCGTGCACATGCGACACCAATGACCGCCGAACCGTGTAGTCTTCACTCGCAAACCTCCATTCCATAGAGCTGGCCAATAGCGTTAGCGCTGATTGATAGCTGAGCGGTTGCTCCTCATCCTCGGGCGTGCGGTCGCAACACCATTCCCGCACTCGAATTGTCCCTGTCGCGGGTCGTGTCGCCGCTTACCTCGGATGTCCAATTCCATGCCATTGTCCATTCCGCGGCCGGCGACATCGATATACTTGCAGCTTAGCCGCTTCTGCTAATTCTTTATTGTGCTCTCCTTTTGATGCGGAAATCCTTCGCGCGCCATTCGAGGCAAGCGTTGATCGTCTCCGCCTCGCAGGCCTTGAGGCAATCGATGGGCTCGCATTCGACTCTGCCACAGAAGCTACAGCAGACAGCCAAGTTAGGATTAGTCACAGAGCGGGGACGAACTGGCGAGGGGAGAAGGGGGGCATGTTAGACGTATTGCGGCCAGTGGTCGAATTCTCGGTCCCCAAGCGACTGAGATCATGGCTTCCGCCGCGACCGAGCTCGACCTTTTTTTTTTTTTTTTTTTTGGAATCCGATCCTCTCTAGAAGGTAGTTGTCCTCTGGACTGGAACGCCTGTCACTCTCGGAAAGTGAATCGACTTCGGAAGCCGAATCTGTGGCGGCACCATCATTGAACAACGATTCCATATCTCCATATCCGTAGAGCTTTCTGACCCGCCCCAGACTGCGCTAGGGTCCCATCCAGGCTCCATCGTTGGGGTATTAGAGTAGGAATGAGGGTCGCAGCATCTGGTGGTAGCCAGATAGACGGGGCTATTAGACTGTCGCCGTCACCGGAGGCACCAACCCGTCTATCCCCTTTATTCGATGAATTAAGTTTGAGGCGGGGCAGTTGGCTTCGAGCTGCGTAGGAAGAGTAGGAAGAGAAGGAAGGGCAGGGACGGTCTAACAGACCTCTCAAGAGGCAGGAGTGTGACAAATGGCGAACCCATGCTGCCCTGCCGTGGATTGCTCATTCCTGGCCGACGTAGCCATCTATATACAGAAGGCAGATGGCACCCATGAAAGCGGAGAGGGAAGGGATGTTGCTGAGGAGAACAGAAACCAGCAGAACTTCAAAAGGCGTGCTGGGATGTGGGCGGAAGTCGGCCAAGCAGATCTGAACCAGGGTTGGTTTTAGAGGTATGTGGCTGGAGCGTCAAGCCACAAGTGGAGAGAGCTCGCAAAGCGCCACTATCACGCCCCGTCACTGTTTGCGGCCTGTCATGCTCATGTCTACTCGAACACCCTACCCGGAAACCTTTCCCGCCAGGACCTGGTGAGAGCGGTTGAGTGGATTAGAGCTTGCTATCAGGATTGTGCTGCTGGTCAACCACTGGTCATTTAGCAAGCCGCGTGATCTTCCTTAGCATGACGGCGTGGATCAACCAAGTTTCCCTGCCATAACTCGAATCCCCGGCTTGCTGCGCGACATTGGCGAGGAAGGAGTTTTTACCGACATACACGTGCCGCCAGTCATACGTTCCTAACGCAAAAGCTCACATGAGCGCTTCCTTCCCCTCTTGATAAGACGATCTTCGTTCAAAATGCTTGTCCTTTCCTCTCAACTGACACATCCTCTCATGTGGCTTTCCTTCCGTTTCTACCTGGTGCGGACTATTCAATGGATACAAGACACTCCTCAATGCTCTCTCCAGCACTTGAATTGCGACCTAATCTACCCTTATGGCAACCTATGCCGAGAGTATCGCTAGTGCGTC
The DNA here is from genome assembly GCF_000835495.1 of Cladophialophora immunda. Taxonomy (NCBI): domain Eukaryota; kingdom Fungi; phylum Ascomycota; class Eurotiomycetes; order Chaetothyriales; family Herpotrichiellaceae; genus Cladophialophora; species Cladophialophora immunda. The sequence continues at coordinate 3,809,561 of NW_015622545.1, forward strand.
ACATGGCCACGGTAGTCCCGACCAGTGTCATCGGCGGAACTCCCCTCCCAGACAGCCATCCTCGAGGAAAGCTTCCATTGCGAAAGCGCGTGCCTCACATGCTTGTGATCGCTGTCGGGTAATGCGAACAAAATGTTCCGGGGGCAATCGTTGCACCAAATGCCTTAAAGACAACGCACTTTGTGTGTACGGTGACCGGAAAAGGGAGCGCAATAAGAAGTTCTGAACTCGAGGCTCATTCATCGACATACCTGCTGATATGCAGCAGGGTCCTAGCCGAGAGCCTAGACCGCATCGGCTCGTTGGAGAGTGAGAACAGCGAGTTACTGACTGCTCTTCGTGCAATAACAGAGCGGCCTGATTTTCAACCGAAAGAACACATTGATATAGTGGACATCTTGGCCAAGGTACCTACTTGTACATCACCCTTCTGCGAGATATAGGGTTCCTAACAAGCACGAAGTACTCAAAACAAGAAGAGCATGATCCAGGACACGACTCAAGCAGCCAATCACAGACTAAGACCACCCCTTCTACCACTCCACAAACATCAACCGCTCATGGCCCGGCACGGGCGAGCGAGACCACGGGCGAAAACCGAGCCAGGTCGAGCGTGGGCTCTCCTGGCAAACAAGGCGAGCTACTTCGCATTGTCTCCCTGGACAACGGAGGAGGGGCCTCGGGCTTTGTTGGCAAGATGTCAGAGATTTCTTGGATCCAACGTGCATTCGAGACTGTCCGTGGATATCGGATCGACAATCTTGGTGACATCTATGCGGCAGAGATGGATCAAAATATAGCCACAACCACAGACTTCATCTATTTCACGGACGATACAAACATTCTGGCCATCAATGAGGACTACGTTGATCAGTTTCATTGGCCTGCCAAAGACACCGTGGTGCTCCTGTCTGAAGCTTTCTTTCACGCCATGCAGGGCGCGTATCATTTCGTCCTCCGAGAGCAGTTCCTACAACAAGCATACCAGTTTTCGGCCCAGGAAAAACCATTTCCATGGAGCCAAAGGCACTGGCTAGCACTAGCAAACCTCGTGTGGGCCATTGGGTCCAAATGGCTGCAGTTGACGAAGTTGCACGAGCCACAATCCGATGACAATCACCTCATATATTATGCGAGAGCGCGCGCTCTAGGCCTCGACCACAGGGTGATGTTCGATCATCCTGACATCGAGCGCGTTCAAGACATCGGCCTGCTGTCTTTCTATCTCCTCATCAACGGGTCTATCTCGCGGTCTGTCACACCTTCTTGAGAATTGCCTTTACTAACCCGTTTAAACAGCGCTTGGAATACTTTGGGTCACGCTACTCGCCATGCTACGGCACTTGGGCTCCACCTAAGAGTCACGGATACCAATGTCAGTGAACTGGAAAGGGCACGCCGTGCTCGAACGTGGTACTCTCTTTATAGCCTGGAGATATTGATTGCCGAAATTACAGGACGTCCAAAATCCATTTTCTTGACTGACGTGACCATCCCGATCGACCTGTTCTGGTCAGTCCCTCGGGAAACCCTGGCATTTTCCGAACAAGTCGACCACTTCTTGTCTCCTGCTGGCTCCAGGAAAATCTGGCTCGAATATTTACATTCTGGCTCCGGGATATCCCATATGACCGGCGGCATGGTGCCTTGGAAAAGCCTTTCGTCCGTTGGACGCGACGTGCCCATCTCTTACTTGCCCCAGCGACTGTACCTATGTCGTTTGAGCGATAAGGTCGCGTCGCATTTGTACAGTGGCACCTCCGAAGACTCGTGGTCTGAGATACAACAGAAACTAGGCAATCTGCAAGACGAGCTGAGACAGTGGGCTGGCAATCTACCCCAAGAGCTGGCCATCCAAGGCCAAGAGTCCGCCGGGACTGATCCGAGGGCGAAGATCGAACTGGGTATATACTATTACAGTGTCGAAATGATTCTCAATCGCGTCTGTCTTTGCGAAATCACTATACCAGATGAATCTGCCGGGTCGCAGGAGTTCAACCGCAGTTCGGCGCGGACGTGTGTTCACGCGGCTATGTCCATGCTAGCCATGCTGCCAGATCATCCGACCGCGCATGAAGCCTACCAGCTTCTCCCTTGGTGGGAGCTTCTTCATTTCGTGGCACAAGCGACAGCGGTGTTACTGCTTGAACTCGCCCTTGACGCACAGCACTTCCGTAACGAGGTAGCGCAGATAGTCACTTCTCTGCGCAAAGCGATGGGCTATCTCTGGTGTATGACCGAGATGTCTCTATCAGCGTATAGAGCATGGAGGATCTTTCGCCAACTGCTGACCGAAGTTATGGGTCGGCATGACGATCTGGATCTAACGGATATTCCGACCGAGGCAGCACCGCCGCCGGGGTGGAATGATGCGCTTGAGGCGGTGACGACGAGGGCCTTCCCAGGCTCCTGTAAGAAGGTTCTCATTCCCTGTACGACCGTAATGATGGCATGATCCACCCCGAACTAGAGGGAATTTGACAGAAATGTGAAGGATAGAAGTTCCCTCACCTTCCACATGGCTGTCGCGTGGCTGTCGTAATCGGCGGCGAGGTTCAACTTGACATGATGGTCGCCGGTGCTTACTATACGGACGGATTCCGACGCGGCCGTCCCAATTTGCGGCATCTGTGGAGCCGACCAATATCGAAAAAGCGGCCAAAAGAAACGGATGGTGACAGCGAATGGATTCACAGCGAGCGACAATGACAATGTTGAGGAAAGCCTAACAGAAAGAACAAACATTGGCATGTCGCGACATGTGATGGCATGTGAAGAAAGGCGTTTCGGTGGACAAGCTGCATATGGCATTATCTTTAAGCTGATATCTTGTCCTTCGAACGCGCTGAGCTCGGTGATTCTTGTCCCCTCGATTATCGCGATTCCGGCAAAGGCTTCTGGATGATATTCGCCTTTAACGCTAACCTGTATTTGTAGGCTTGACGTTGCGTGACCCAAGGTATTCCAAGCACTGGTTCAAACAGTTAGCAAAGAGAGATTCTCACCAAATGACGACAGACCGCAAGATTGACCCGTTGATGCGGAGGTAAAAACCACCAGGCCGATGCCTTGAACGCGCTCGATGCCAGGATGATCGAACATCACCCTGTGGTCGAGGCCTAGAGAGCACACGCTCGCATCCTGCTACTGTGGAGCGGAACATTTTGCCAGGTAAACGCAGTCGACCAAACCCATCGCTTGGAAGAATCGTTATTACTGTAAGTCAAAGTCCCGGGTAGCCAGTTCGTGAGAATAAACGGAGACTCAACCACATATTCACTTTCAGACTCGATTTTGAATGTAGTCGAGATCACTTATACACCTCGGATTGGAAGGCAGGCCGGAATTATATCGTCCTGGACGACATGCTTGGCGCCAGATTGCCTCTCATGGGTGATGTCATGCTTCATCTCCTTATACGATACAAGGAGCACGAAGGATAAAAGGCACTATCATGTGGTGAAATGGCATCCCCATGCTGTGAGGAGCCAATAAGCGTCGAAAATGGGTTGAACTCTGCGGGCCAGTGTCGGAGTAGCCACTTAGAGGCAGACTTCCATCTTTTATCAGCGGATGTAATGCCACCTGAGTGTTATGTGCTTTCCCAATAAAATGCAAGCGCATGCAGCATCCGTGAGATTGTGGTCTTCCCGAGTGATTGTTGGCAGCAAATCTGTAAGGATCAACCGTGAGTGGAAGTAAAGGAGACGGCGTAACTGACCTTGCCACAACGGTTGGGCTGGTCCTTAGCTTACTTGCCCTCTGACTGGGTCTTCAACACTACAGCCTTCTCGCCTCTCTCACATCGGAGCTTAACCTATCTCAGATGACGACTTAGCTACTCTTGATATATCCCTCTCCGAACCATCCCCTTTCCACCATCCCTTGCTCACCTTCACTCTAATCAATTTTACTTATTTCTACCATTCCCGGTATCGATTGATTCATCCAACTTCAAAGCACCTTGCTCTCCAATGGCCACAAGGCACCTGGCAGTCATGCCGGAGTACCGACCCCTACAACATCCTCCAATGGCAGAACATTTGGGGTCCAGCGGAAAAACTAACTCTGATTCCAAGAAAACGCACATCACAGAGACAACAATGACCATATACAACTGGTACGAGCACGTCAATGGGCTTAATTTCACGCTTATTGTTTTCGTTCGTGTCTATAGCTGCGTCCAAGCATTCTGGGTTCCTCTTCAGCTCAAAAGTGCGATCTGGGCTGTCATCTACTACTTCGCCACTGGTTTAGGTATCACGGCTGGTTACCACAGACTACGGGCACATTCATCACACCTAGATAGTCCGTAGTTGAAATATTAACCGTAGCTTTAATACAATAACTCTTAGTAATAAATCTATTAGTTCTCTTACTTCTTTACTTATATTTAGTCGCCTCACTAAGAGCTATCTAGATCTAAATTACATCAAAATCTAATAAGTTTTAAAAATGTGAAAACACAAAATAAGTTTTGTCACAACCTATCACTACAGTCCGGGGTACTTTCTTGTTAGCCGTAAGGGGACTAGTATAGGTGTGAGCGAGATGAACTCCGCCCTATCTACCATCAGCTCGACTTGATGCGCTCGCACGTCGAGAGCGATAGAGTGTGCATATAACCAGCACGACATGAAGGAGCGCGACGAGAAGGTTAAATTGATGCAATATGTTTTTTATCGCGCCGTCAACGTTCAAGCCTGGCTTGGGCATTCTTCACAAACGATCGAACCGTTAATTGATACCATCAACGATGACACTGCGCTTCAATCACTCTTCATCAAAACAAAATCCGACCCTCACCTAGATATCTGTGTGCATGAATAAATGCATTCGTGAGCCTGAAGTATTGGACGCGGATGTGGGTGATTCAGGAATTGGCATTGGCGCGCAGTGCGGTCTTTGTCTTCGGAGCCAAGACTTTCACAATGATAAGAGTGAATAAGCTGTACGAGGCTGTTAGAATGGGGACAGAGAACTTCAATGATTCGGGCCGGAGTCGCGCTCTCAGGACTTTCAGCCTTATAATGCGGGCGGAAACACAGTTTCCCGCGGTTACAATGGGCGCCCGCGGATGGAAAGCCGAGCGTTTAGTCGATATGCTGGCTTCTACACGTTACCTGGAATGCTATGATGCTCGAGATTGTATTTATGGGATGATTGGGATTATGATGGTTATGTTTGGCCCTGACTTCATTGACGCTGATTATGAATGCAGCTTGAGTGATGTTTACACCCGCTTTGCGAGCAGATTGATCGAGAAGACAGGGACGTTAACCATACTGAATCAAGCAGAGGCCATTTGTCCTTCAGCGGGAGGGCTGCCGACATGGGTCCCGGATTGGACGTCCCGATTTCGTCACTACGATGCCCTTAATCGATTATACCACCTGTTTGACTTCCAGGCAGCGGGGTCATTCTCAAGCAAGCCCGGAACGCTGGCCCCTACGTCCATGTTGTCGCCGTCACGCTCGAGTCTTCTGAAATGCAGGGGTCACTTCTTTGGCACGGCTCAAGTCGCCGGTGCGTATTGTGGGTCATATCAATCGCCCAATATGCGAAAAGGGCATGAGGCCGTGATTCGAGGCTGAGGAGAGAGCTACTCGGGCTCGACCCAGGCATTCGTGAGGACCATCACTTTCTCGGTAGGGGAGAGAGCTTCGGACTTGGTGGAATGTTACGACGCGGGATACGAGGCGGACACAGACGAAGGGGACAGAATTCGGAGAGGATGCATAATTGCTACAGGTGACAGACGATTCTTCGTGACCAACAACAACGCGCCTGGCCTGGGGCGCTAAAGATACGCGACCAGGGGATTGCCTTACCGTCCTGGCTGGAGGAAAGATGGCCTATATTTTGCGCCCCAGTTCAAAGTCAGGTGCTCTCCCAAACACATATTCTCTCGTTGGCGAATGCTTCGTCGACGGCGTCATGCATGGCGAGTTATTCAAGGGGATGACTCAACCCACCTTTTCGGATGTCTATATCGAATGATTGAGAAGCCTCGGAAGTAAGGACATTGCAACCACTCCATATTGAGGTCTCGGCGGGACGCAAAGGACGATCAAGCATGCCGAGAAAGGAAATGCAGCAGTGGAGCAGAGTTGATCGGAGATTCATCACGACAGTGCCTACCGGTTAACAAGACTTTCTACACCAACGAAGATAGCAATCGAACGGCCTCCAAATTACCGCGCAGCCGGCGACCGGCGAGCAGCAGCTGCAGGATGCAAAAGATCTCGCCGACAAGCAAAGGATGTTATTGGCATCTCTCGACCACGCCGTTCCTGCAGCAACCGACTAGAAAAAGATCTTGGACCTTGGAGCGTGGGTTAAATGAGCTCTGCTGTTCACGGGATATCAAACTCCACCGAAGCTCCATATCTCGTGCGTGTCTTGCTTTTCGCTCGCTTGTGGCGACGTGCCCAAACAACCCAAGCTCCATAACTGGCTAGAGACGAAGACCTGCCCTGGTCACAAAATACCGCGACGACGCCAAAGTGAACCTCCGACTTCTTCAGCATGGATTCTTTCTTTTTACCTCAATGTCTCCCTGCGAACGAAGGGAACGAACAGACGGTGGTCCTGAACGAAAGACCCCCCAGAGTCGACACGGAAGATTCACGCCAAGCACCGCTCCTCTCCTCTCACTGTTCTGTTGACCGCTCATGGCTCCTTCTTGACCTTCTTCGGAGTAGGCGCCCCGGCTTCCTTCCCCTTCTTTTTGTCTTCCGCACCCTCAGCGCCCGGCGCGGTCTCCTGCTTCTTCCTCCCTCTCTTCTTCGGCACCTTCGGCGGTTCGGCGGGGGTGTTCGCCAGCTTGTCCTGTGCCGCCTCCAGCATGCTGGCGACTCTGCCCATCACGGCCCAATGGAAGCGCGGGTTGCAGGTTATGATCTGCTGGAAGGTTGGGTCGGTGTGGTGCGAGAGGAAGTGCCGGCTTGTGGTTTCGGCCAGGGTCTTCCACAATTCCGGGTCTCGTTGTTCAGAGATGGCGAATCTTGCTGGTGGAGGATTGGTGTTGGTGGCGCCAATGTCTTGGTCAGTAGGGACGCTACCCTTGTTGCCATCCATAGAACTGGCGACTGGAGAATTGGTGACAAAGAAATGGGCCAAACACGGCAGCAATGCTTCCTTCACCGAGGTGAGGATTTCGGTGATCTCGCATACGGCCTTCTCGCGCAGTTCCGTGATCCCGTACTTGTGAGCGATGAGGTACATCTTCGCGTGCAGTGATATAGGAGAAAGATCCATGCAATCAACATCCTCCTCAGCACTGTCAGGTCCCGCTTCGGGTTCGGACACCTCTCGGTCGGAGTGATTGGATGGAGAGACCTTGCCATGCTTGAGAAGACTGTGTATGTCGAACCCAGCGATGTCGGACATATTCTCATCGTCGTATTCCTCGGTGTACCACCAGAGGATCAAGTGGGCAATAGTGACCGGTTCGTCATCCTCAAGATGTACTTTGCGTCGCTTACCATTCTGTTCCTATAGAGAGGCCCCGGTTAGTTCATGTCGGGGCTGTTAAAGTCCTAAAGGATTGGAGGCCTACCTCAGGCGCATCACTGCAGAGTTCCCCGAAGTCCCCGTGACCGCTGATGACATGACCATGGACTGCCCATCGATAATCCTTGACAATGATATCGAAATCGGGCTGACGTTCCTTCTTGAGGGAAGAGGCAAAGCTGATCCTTGTTAGGTCGCTGGACAATGGGTAACAAGCGATCAGGTACATACGTTCTGAGGTCGCTGTCCGTGACCGCCATGTCGAGTGTTTCGATTCCACCTCTAAACTCGCTTCACGCAGACAATCTCTGCGGTCGTGTCCAAAGTGTACTTACGAGTGCCAGTTTGAGAGAGTAGGACGGATGACAAGCATGAAATAAAGGAAGAGACATGCGAGAAGTGAGAAAAACAAGTCAAGCAGAAGCGAAGAACAAGTGTCGGAAAGCTTCATATTTAATTCACTTGAACGAACGGGGTAAGCAGATCGGCTCATCAGAGCATCAACCGAATGATCGCAGTCTGGCGGCCTAAGTCAAGCAAAAGTGAAGCATAAAAGACAGACATGCTGAGACTTGGTGCCAACCAACATTCAGTTGAATTGCCAGTGATATTGCGCATGGAGATTGAGAAAGAGTAGTGGCTGAAGGTGATTGATATACGAGGAAAATGAGAAATCATGTACGCACACCTCTAGTCTGCCTTTCTTGAATCTCAAAGAATAAGACAGGTCTGAAATAGATATGCCTATGACAGCAGTTGGGCATTCACAGTGAACATCAACCCGAAAGCAGAGTTTGCTGGAAGAGCAACCGGCGGTCAAGCCTCGATCTCGCGCGGAAGAAATGCTCGGTGGCACTTCGTGACTTGTGATCTCCGACCATGGGGATAGTTGCGGTCGCAGACGTAATTGCTCTGTTCTGAGTCGCGCTGTTGAAAAGAGAGAGGAAAGGGGAAGGACGTGAGATAACCAGTTGGCTCATTGGACTCTATTGGGGTATCTTTTGAAGAGTGGATAAATATACAATGTTTCACAGCACTTACTGTAACAAGTGTCTAGCCCTCGGCAGACATGTTCAAGGTCTTGACCTGCCAACGATCTGGATCGCGCTCGATCCAGTCTTTCTTCTCTCCAAGGACGCAGACGGACTTCAAATCCGAAGGGAGGTCCACAAGGTACTTTTGGGCGACCGCTTGCACAGCCTCTTTGGTGACACCCAGTAGGCGCTCGCGCATCTCCTGGTCCATATCCTCCGTGATGCCGTACATAAACTCTTTACTAGCTTCGCTGCTCACGCTTCTGGGAGCATCGATGCCTTGAAAGATGCTTAGCTTGCTCTCCTCAAGTTCTCGGCCGCTCCAGTCTTTGTCGCGGGCGTGCACTCCCGCGCGCTCGAACACACTTATCGAAGTGCGGGGATTAGGATCCCGATACGAAGACATGGTGAACAATCCACTGATGGGGCTTGCGCTCGCCGATGCACCGTATGCGCCACCTTTTTCTCGGACTTCGGGATGGAGAAAGCTGTGGACCAGCAGCTGGCCAAGCACGGTGAGTGGTGCTTTGTCCGGTGAGTTATAAGGTGCAGTTTGCAGGCATGTTCCTGTATAGGAGACCTGGAATGGCAAGTCGAAGAATGCTCGCCTCGACAACAACGAACCAGGTACAGCGTTTGATAGAGCTGAACTGCTCACTAATGGTTGACCTCGTGGTAGTTGCACCAGAAATCTCTCAATGAGATCTCGATTATCCTTCACCGAATCAGGCTCACACACGAGACGCATTGACAAATCGGCTGAGTTGGTGACTGCTATTGATTGAATGGTCTGCAGCTTCTGGATGACCTTCTCCAAGCTCTCCGGATCTCGCCTGGCTGCTTCCAGAATCCGAGCTGTAGATTCTATTTGTGAGAGACCAGAAAGCTGATCTTGAATCCGGCCTCTTTGCGTCAGGGCTGCAGAAGCGCTCGTTATGGCGAAATGGTGACCGCTTTCTGCAACGGTGTCCAATGCGCCTGAAGCTTTAGATTCCAGGAGCTCTCGAATGGCAGCAATAGCCCCTGGGCTTGTGAAGTCAATGTCCAAAAGCAGCGTACGGATGAGGTCAAGCATGGCTGGAACATTCCTGTCGAGCGCATACCCGTCAATCAAGAGGCCTTCGTTGCATCCCTCCAAGCTCCACGGGTCGGGTGCCGCAAACGATGAGACCGTTATGCCGCCGGTCTTCAGAAGAATTTCGGCTTCCAGGTCTCCCACGGACATTGTTTTCGTGCCCAATCGCATCAGCGAATCCGTAAATAGTGGCAGGAGTAGCCTCAGCTCGTTAGGAAGGTTCTTCAAAAGATGCTTGGCTTGGAAATATGTGATGCCGTTTGTCTCGGTTTCCCGCCACAAGCAATCCACATCACCAATCTTCAGATGATATCGTGGTTTCCTCTCCTTTTCCCGAGCAATGTCACTAACGCGGAGAGTTGGGAGGGTGTCCAAGTTCTTGTCCTGGGCCTTTTCTTGTTCCTCAACGAGGTCGAGTTCCTGTTGACCGAGCTCAGAGATGGCGGCTTCAGGTGAGCTGGCGGTTTTCTTGATGGTTTCTAGGATGCTCTTCCTTCGATCTTCTTCTCGTGTATCCAGGTCTTCACCGTAAGACTGTGAGGGTGTCATTGTAAATTGCATGCAGCTGTCGTTCAAGAGATATCTTTGTACAAGTCGGTCAAGATATTTCTCTGTTGTCATCCGCTGTCTGAAGGCGTCGATGATCTCGTTCCATACCAGTGAGTCCATTGGGTTGACTCCGTTGAACCACCCAGGGAGAGTTTTCTCCAGTAGACCCATTCCAAAATTGGCCGTTTTGTGTTTCAAGGAAAGCTCCAGCTGGTGCATGTAACCTTCAATCTTGTTTGACTGAAACGCTTCGTGAGCTTTTTCTTGCAAAATTTTCTGAATGGTCTGTTTCAGCCCAGAAATATCTTCAGCTTTCATACCATCGAGCCCGATCGAGAATACCCCAACCCTTGCAGAGGCATCGTATCCGGAATTAGGGCTGAAGTTGGTACCCAAGCCCGATTCGATCAGCCCTTGATACAGAGGGGAGCCATAGCCATTCATCAGCAAGGACATCATTATGCTCACACAAAAGGTCTCGACAATATCCGAAGAGGGACAGCCCATCCAGGAAACGGAAGACTTAAATTGCCGGTCAGGGGGCTGCATTGTATCGACTGGGCCGGGGACTTCGAAGGCTAGGGGGCCTTTAGAAAAACTGATGGGCATCTTGATCTCTGAATCCGGCGCGGCCTTTTCAAATTTTGATATGGTCTCGTCCACATACTGAAGTTGTTCTGCCAGGCTTAGACTGCCATAAGAGAAGATCTTTGCGTTGCTGGGATGGTAGTTCTTGCGAGAGAAGTCGACGAGTCGATCGTGCGTGAGCTGGGTCATGAATTCGGGATCACCCCCAGAATTGTGTAGAGAGGGTATAAGGTGTTCTCTAAATCTGATGTAGAAAAGATAGCTAGCATCCGACATCTGCCCTTTCATCTCGTTGTAGACAACTCCTTTGAACTTGATATTGTCTTCCGTTGGCGGTGCCCGGGGGTCTTCGGGACCAAGCCGCCACCCTTCTTGCAGGAAGTCCGTCCGTTTCAACAGCGGGTGGAGAGTTGCATCCATGTACACAGACGACAGATTGCGGTAATCTTGAAGATTTGTCGTGGCAAACGGGTATGAGGTGTAATCGGAAGATGTAAATGCGTTCATAAAATTGGCCAGTGATCTCGGCATCATCTTGAAAAAGGGATCCCTCACAGGATACCTTTCGCTCCCGCATAGCGTCACATGTTCGAGGATATGCGGCAAACCTGTTCTGTCCGTAGGGTTTGTTTTGAAGTTGATGGCAAAGACATTGTTCTTGTCGTCCCGAGCGACATGGAGGTACTCTGCGCCGGTCTTGTCATGCTCCAACCTCAACGCCGTCAAGTGTAACTCGGGCACATGTTTTATTTCTCTCAGGGTAAATCCATGTATGCTCTCTCCAGGTTTGGGATAACTCTCCAAATCCGTCACCGACGCATACCCTCTTCTAGACAGATACGACCTGGCGCACCGACGAATGCCCTGGCGAACGGCGCCATGCTTCAGCATCTCCCGATTGTAGGTTTCGTGGTAGGTAGCCCTATCTCAGGGTAAGGTTCTCTAGGGCCGGTTTGCAACGGTACGATGTTGGCGTAGAAGTGTCGGCCTGTTGTCAGCAGATTTCTTAACGATAGTAAACCCAGGGACGCGTAAATGGCGAAAGATGGCGAAAGAGAAACCAGAATTGCCTAACAAGAAATCTACAAGTCACGTGCTCAGAGCCCCGATCACGACGTTGTTAACCGACTTCGAAAGGCGATTTGCATTTGCTGGGAGGGGTCACAGATGAGTATGAATAGTTTGCTGTCGATGCTCTGTTCAAATCTTGCTGTGGGGAGTAGACATCTCGATTCATCATTGAGTTTGGTATATTGCGCATTTGTACACAGTGCTTGGCCGTGAAGGAAATCCCAGATCTGCGCGGCACGTCCTCCGATCGAGGTTCGTTTCGCTCGATCTCTTTCCACCGTGCTTGACTGGACTATCTCTCCCTCTGTGGTCCGCATAATTTACACACAGCAAAAAATAGACCCGTCATCACATTTTACCTAGAGATATTCCGGCAATCCTCACGTTCTTTTGCGTCCAATTGGTGTCTGACGCCACTGTGAAAGTCTTTGTCGCAGATGTCAAGGCCGAGTACTACAGTCGTGGGCACGAGTTTCGAAGGCTATCACTGGTCTTAAACCGACATACAAACGCTGCAGCTCACGGGCCTGCGCTTTCGATCATATGGCTACCGCAGCGCACAGTCCTACTTCTCAAACCACGAATGGCGACAGCCACGATTTGCCCCCGCCCGCACCCGCTACAAAGAAAGGCAAGGGAAAGAAGGACAAGCAACTGAGCGCCGAGGAAAATGCAAAACTAGTGCAAGCGCGGTTATCACAGCTGGAGCAGGAGAAAGCGGGTGACAAGGCTCAGCAGGCGGAGATCGACCGCGAAGTGAAGAAAGCTATTCGCGACCTCAATGAGTTGATCAACGGCGTCGAACCCCTGAAGGGGATCGACCTTGTCAAACAAAAATATGAAGAGCTCCTTGCTGAAATGAAAAAGACCGAACGCGAACACCTCAAAGCCAAAAAGAGTCGCGACCAGTACCAGAAGGAGGCCGAGAAATCCAAGTCGGAACACAACAAGACCACCACGATGAAGGACAAGTTGGAAAAGCTGTGTAGAGAGTTGACAAAAGAGAACAAAAAACTCAAAGATGACAATAAGAAGCTTGAAGAGACCGAGAAACAGGCTCGAGACAGCATCAATGAGCGTCTAGACCAGATGCTTTACGATGTGCAGGAAGCTATGAACTCCAAGACAAGCGCACATCCCGAGAGCCTTCATCTCGAGCTGGACGAGTTGTGAGTATGCGCAATCATTGGTTTAGGAGGTTGGCTAATATTTCGACAGATTCAGGACGCGATGCAAGGTCCTCGCAGATCAAGCTGAAATCCGAGAAATGCATTTCAAATCAATACTTCGCCACAAAGATGCCGAGATTGCCCATCTGCAAGCCAAACACGAGGTCGAGCGGCGAAGGGCCGACACTGAAGCAGCTCGGTGCCGGACTCTGACGGGCCAAGTGTCGACCTTCTCTCATACTGAGGCGGAGCTCCGCAGTCAATTGAATATCTACGTGGAGAAATTCAAGCAGGTTAGTCCCATTCCACCCCTTACCTTATTTTGATTGATGCATGAGCTGAAACTCTTTGCTCACCATCCAGCAGGTGGAAGACACCCTCAACAACAGCAACGAGCTATTCCTCACCTTTCGAAAAGAAATGGAGGAGATGTCCAAGAAGACAAAGCGGCTCGAAAAAGAAAACCTCACGCTCACGCGCAAACATGACCAGACAAATCGCAACATCTTGGAAATGGCCGAGGAGCGCACGAGGGACAAGGAGGATCTGGAGAGGCTTCGAAAGCAGGAACAGCGGATGCGCAACATCATCAAGATCATGCAGGAACAGGGCCGAGGTCGGCCGATCCAACAAGAGCCGGTGGACGAAGAAGGCACTGAAAGCGAGTATGACGAAGAGTACGAGGACGAGGACGACGATGATGAAGCCAGTTATGAGGGAGAAGAGGAGCTGGCGACCGAAATCGCGAAGCCTGTGTTTGGACCAGTGCCTCCGCCAGAAATGGTCGCCTCCAAGGCTAACGGCCAGAATACGGTGGCGCCAACACTCGTCAATGGTATCCAGCATTAAAGATGTGCATGCAAAACATCGCTTGTATTCTTTTGGGGACTCAGGAACAATTGAGTTAGCTCGCACGTTTATACAGGTGCCTAGATGTCAAGGTATCCTCCCAATACACCAAAATCCAACTTTGTTCGGGGCCATGTTGCTTGCGATTGGAAGCAGGATGGCGTACCTCGTATAAGGGGGGGCCTTGGTGCGTGCGTCACTCCGCAGGAACAAAATTCGGGAAAGAGACCAAAGTGGCCCTCTCAGCTCACCAGAATCTTGCGTTGCATGTGAACTACTTGCGCATTGTCCCAACAAGAGCCCACCTGCCCATCCCATGTCAGGATGGCTTGCGTGTCTGCAGTGCTTGCAGTTCCTCTCTTAGACTTTTCTGATCCGCCGTGAAAAGAATTCGTATGATAGACTGCGACGACTCTCCCATCCTTTTGGCGCCCGGTCGCGGCTTTGCCCTCCGATGACGCCTCAGAAGCTCACGAGAAATGAATCTGGCCGATCCACGTCTCAGGAAATCCACGACCAACATGACCTGACGCTGTCTCGCACTCCACGTCCATATCTTCTCCGGGCAGAGAGCCTGAGGCTGGCGCATTTCCAGCGCATTGACAATGGCTCCGATGTTGTCTCCAACGGCTATGTATCCTCCCCGAAACCCAGCCGTTCCGAGTCCAGCGAGAGCGGGACAGAGGCAGACGATGAGAAGGGGCCCTTTCTCAAGGGACTTCCTGCGCCGCCTCCACGTCTGCACAAGGGACTTCGAGGAACTTCGCCCGCCAATTTGACTCCCGCCCACAGCCCGCTTCCCACGCCGCCAGCCTTTGTTGAAGGGGAGGAACCACGATTCTTCGACTCGGTGCAGAAGGCAGGAAAAAAACCACAACGGACGAAAGAGCAGGCGAGAGACTACGAAGCATATAAGAAACGAAAGCGACGCGAGATCGTTCGACGATGCACGGAAACGTCGCTTCTTTGCGGCATCGGGGTGGTCGTCTGGAACAGCAGAGGGGGCTCAACAGGTCTCAAGGACTGGCTCCACGAAATCACGGCTTTCCTCTTAATCCCGCCGTTCGTCTATCTGCTCTATCCGATCAGGCTCACTATGCGTGCCTTGGCCGCAAGAAAGTCTGTTCTGCATGCCATCAGGCTGGGATTCCACATCCCCTCTCGATTTGACCCTGGCCCTCTGTTGTACCCGGTGACGCTGCCATTAATGATATCCATTTCTCTATTCCACCAGAGCATTGCATTTCTCCCAGCAGCAATCATCTGTGGGCTGTCGTCGATACCGCCAATGATTACAGCAACACCAAAGACTCCAACCCTTGGGGTGCATCTTCACTGGCTCCTTTCCATTGTACCTTTACATACCTCGAAATACCGATTATCTTCTGCCTCAGTTCCGAAGCCGTTGTCTTTGAAAATCGATCCCGGCTCTCCGTTGACCAGGGAAGACCTGGTGCTCCTATTTCCCTTGCACCAGGCCTTGATCTCAATGCTCGGATACCTTACGACTTCAAGTCTGGACGTTTCAGAACTACACCTCCTTTCCTCAGCACTGATTAACCTCTACATTTTTGCTCGGACGCCCCAGGCCGAGATTCTCAAAGCGATGATATGGCTGGGAGGTTTGAGCATTTTCATTACATGTAAGAACGTCCTGATGTGGGAAGTCGCCCTGGCACGGGTGCCCACTTGGAGGCTGTTGCGTTCACGGCGGCCTGGGGGATTGATGTCCAAATTCGATCAGTACATATGCAGCTTCCTTGTACGCAGCAGACATCAACGCGCCCAGGCAGACAGTTCCGACACTGAAGATGAGGTTCAACCCATGAATCCTATTCGGAGACTGAGACCCCGGTTGAAGCTGCAGCTGAATGGCAGAGCTTTCTCTGCCACGGGACCTGCCCAGGAGCCTGTGTCGGCCTTTGAGACGCCGCTTTCCAAGGCTACTTCACTGGATACCGCAGCTTTGTCGGCACCGATCCGAAGAAACACGTTCACCGCTTTTGATCAAGGTCGGCGCAAGCAGCAAATACCGATAGCAAAGAAGGTCAAACTAGCTCCCACTGGGCCTTCGGCGGCGTTTCTCACATTCAGCGTGGCACAAGCTCGAGTTCGAAAGTATGCGTATGCGGCGATCGCCTACCTGCTTGTGATGGGCACAATCCTGGGACCGGTTCGGATCTACGTAGGCCGACGTGCTTTGTCGAACCACGAACCCGTAGGCTGGGCGTTGGGATACTTGCTCGGTAATGTACCCGCCTTCCGACTTTGGGTGGTCAGCAACAACCTCGAACGATGGATCTGCCTCCCGGCTCGAGAAACGGACGACCCGCTGCCGTTCGGAGATGGTGTGATTGAACATGCCCGCCAACATACTCTTGGACCAGCCACCACACGCCTCATTATTTGTGCCTACTGCCTGGTGGTGCTCATGGTTGGGATAGCCGCCGTCCTCCGCCTCACCTCGGTCGTCGAAGTCGACACAAGACGCAAAGTCTTTCATGGCATCATGGTTGCCATGCTCTTGCCCACCATATTTGTGGATCCCTGTTTTATTGCGTTGGCGCTCAGCTTGATTTTGGCGATTTTTCTCCTCCTAGACCTGTTCCGGGCGTCACAACTACCTCCGATCTCCAAACCCCTGACTGTTTTCCTGGCTCCTTACGTGGATGGCCGAGATCATCGCGGGCCTGTGATTGTGTCCCATATTTTCCTGTTGATTGGATGTGCAATACCGTTATGGCTGTCGCTTGCTGCTGCGCCGCGCGTGGGCCAAGATCCTTGGGCTGGCTGGGACACCACATTGCGTGACTTGAGCATGGTGAGCGGTGTTATCTGTGTTGGAATGGGGGACGCAGCGGCCAGCTTAATCGGACGGCGTTATGGCAAGACAAAGTGGTACTGGGTCGGTGGGAAGAGCTTGGAGGGCAGCCTCGCGTTTGCGTCTGCCGTCACTTGTGGTCTCTCGGCGAGTTGGCTCTGGCTCAGATTGGGTGGCTGGGCCTCGTGGCATAACGGCGATCCATTTATGCTGACGCTGGGGAAGTGTGTGGTTGCGGGGACAGGGGCGAGCCTCCTGGAGAGCACGCTGACCGCTGCCAACGACAATGTCGTCGTTCCGGTTGGGCTCTGGCTGCTGGTGAGAGGCCTGGATATATAATCCGACGGAGCGCGGGCATCATTGCCGTGTGTAATTTGTAGCTGTGCAAGTGATCAGATACCCCCTCTGGACCATGGTTTACAGCACGCACCGGACGTACGAGGAAGTCGATGCGCGAACTTGGTGTTCGGAGACCCTTGCCATTAGTCTACCACTACGTCAGGTACGAGGAGCAGATCCGGAAGAACGAACCCACTTGGCAAAGATGGACGGACGGGCGAGTCCGATAGGGACAGGGAGTCAGGTGTTGGGAGGCGATGATTCGCCCATGGCACAGAGAGGCAAAGAAGTCCGGGGGAGAGTGGCAGAGCGAGGCAGATGGCTGCAGATGGCCGCAGATGGCAGCTCTAGCCAACGAACGAGCTCCCGCCGCCTGATCAGCGAACGAGGCGAAGCTGGGAAGATGATGGCCTTATCTCTTGCTTTCCCATATCACTCCGATTAGTCGTAGCCGGCAGCAGAGGAGTCACACGTTCGCTCCCACGCCTCCCCCCAAAGTCCGAGGGCAGGGTGGGCAGTGGACATTGGACAATGGCAGAGCAGGGGACCGCGAGCATCCACCGCCCACACCACCCACACCACGCCATACCCACGTCCAGGCTTGTCTTGTCTTGTCTTGCCGCTGGGAGCGGGCGAGTGCTGGTGCGATAGACACGGACAAGTCTCGCCTTTTTATCGCTTTATCGACGCCGAATGACTGCATGACTAACTTCCCTCTCTGCACGCTGCACGCTGCGCCCTGCCTGCCCTGCACCCTATACGACTGACTGCACTCCGGACTGCCCTTCCTCCCACCCCTTCATCTCGCTGCTTGAATTCACCGTTACTGTAGCCTACAATTATTTTTTGGTCCTTCTTCAACACCTCATCTATCCTGTATCCTATCTCTCTGGCCTTTAAGCCGCATCACGTTCTTTGTGCGTCGTGCCGGTTGTTCAGTGCTCCGCATCCCCCCAAGTCACACGTCACTCATCTTGTCCAACCACAGATTTCCCCCCAGAGTCGCGCGCCCGACAACCACCACGTCCTCGCACCACCCGCCATCCCAACCGACCAACTGAGGTCTATCTGTGCTGTTTCATCCAGACTCAACCATTGCACCTTGGGCCCCTATTTCCCCGCCGAGTCTGTGAGAGCTTCTCTGCACCGCAGTTGCGCAACCTCCCGAAATCACGCAGCCTGCCGTCCAATTGCGCCATCTCCACTCCTACGATTTGTGCCCGGTCGCCTGCTACCTGTTGACTCAAGCCATCCATTCATCGGTCGTTGTCACCTTTCCATCTCAGTCGTTCGCTTCATCCCGAGCAATCCATGGGCCACCACAACCCCTTGGACCCTTCTCTTCAACGTAGAAGATAGCCTCCGAAGCAACCTCACCTCACCTGACCATCCACCACTGGCCCTGTTGACCGAAGTAGGTGGAGGAGGCGAAGGGAGAACATGGCGTCCACAACCCCTCAATCATCCACTCCCAGGAGGTCGAGGGAGTCGGAGCGGATAGGCAGCTTTCAGCGTCATGAAGAGATTGGTCGAGGCAGTTTTGCAACGGTCTACAAGGCCATCCACACGGTTCGTCCATCCAAGCCACCACTTCTGGAAGACATACTGACAGCTTTCTTAGACCAGTTCGGGGGTCCAGAGCATCGTGGCAATCAAGTCTGTCAATATGTCCAAGTTGAACAAGAAGCTGAAGGACAACCTGACGTCGGAGATCTCGATCCTCAAAGGCCTCCATCATCCCCATATCGTAGCCCTCATCGACTGCAAAGAATCGAGTGCTCACATACATTTGGTCATGGAGTATGTTGCTCTGGGTGATCTTTCCCACTTTATCAAGAGACGAAATGAGATCAAGGACAGTGACTTGGTCGGAAACATGATGGTCAAATATCCCAACCCTCGATACGGCGGCCTTCACGAGGTGGTGGTCCGACACTTCCTAAAACAGCTCGCCAGTGCTTTGCAGTTCTTGCGAGCTAAAAATCTCATTCATCGAGATGTCAAACCCCAGAATCTCCTACTGAACCCGTCCCCTGACTACTTCGAAAAACACAAGCCACACCCCATGCCTTATAAAGTTGGCGACGACTCCCTGAATCCGGTCACCGGCATCAAATCATTACCTATGCTTAAAATTGCAGATTTTGGGTTTGCTCGGTCACTGCCCTCGACAGCCCTGGCGGAAACACTGTGTGGTTCGCCACTCTATATGGCACCAGAGATCTTACGGTACGAGAAATATGGCGCAAAAGCCGATCTTTGGTCTGTGGGAACGGTGCTTTTTGAGATGATGACGGCACGCCCTCCTTTCCGGGCTTCCAATCATGTCGAGTTACTTCGAAAGATCGAAAAGAGCGAGGACAAGATCAAGTTTGGGGATGAATACATTATCACCGAGGAGATGAAGAAGCTCATCCGGTCACTCCTTAAGAGAGATCCCGAGGAGAGACTTTCGTTTCCCGATTTCTTCAGCAACGAGATCGTGGCAGGCCCCATTCCTGGGTTGCACCCTGAGGATATGCCCCAAGATCCCGTTCAACCCCAAAACGACCGTCGGCGGAACAGTCGAACTGATCCTGTAGGGCTTGTCCGTCCAGGCTCCAGAAAGGAACCCGAAAGTCCTTATATTGATTCTTCCAAGACCACATCGGAAGAAAATATACCACGGCGATATAGTCGGCCGTTATCCGGCACAAAGGATCAAATCATCACGCAAAGAATCACAAATGAAGAGCTTCAAGCTACTCTGGCGTCACCCACCAGTCCAGCTGAATGCCGTCCTGCTCTTCATCCTCACGCCACCGCACCAGCAAGGCAAGAACTCATTCTGCGTCCCTCGTCGGCTCCAATGACCCGTCAGACAAGCACAGGCTCGCACAAATTACCCCCTTCCTCGTTGCGTGGCCAAGTCTACGATGAAGACCAGGAAGCCACCCTGCGCAAGGAACAGGAGGAAAAGGAGCGGGAGCGGGTCGCGCAGGATATTGCCTTTGAGCGAGACTACGTCCTGGTGGAGAAGAAGGCGGTGGAGGTCAACGCACTGGCAGATGAGCTTGAAGCCAGTCCACGATTGAACAGGAATTCTCTCCAGACTGCCATGTCCCCCAAGTCTGGAGCCATGGTCCGCAGAGCCACAACACAGGGCGCGCCTGGCTCGGCTACGGGCGCTCAGACGAGCGCTTCTCGTGCTGTCCAGATTGCCTCAGGGAGGAGACCAGAGTCACTTCATCAACGGCAAAACTCCTACGAACGACGATACGGCCCCAGCCCTAGCTCGGCAACTTCTGCGATATCAAAAGCTCTCAATATGGCGAGCGGCCGGCTGTTCGGAGTTGGATTCTCTCCTCCCGTGAACCTGATTCGCGGCGGCAAATCTCCCCCAATCACCTATAGCCCATTTCCTACATATCCTGGAGCACAGAGCAGCTTGGTCGTGATCGGGGATTCTAAGGGAACACCAGCCGCCGACGAAGACACGAAATATGTCCAGAATGTGGAGGAAATTGCCACGAGAAGCGACGTTGTGTATGGCTTTGCTGAGGTCAAGTATAAACAATTGATTCCTGCCGGCCCATCACACCCAGGGCTTGGTTTGCGCAACGCATCCGGGGATAACGCCACCGGGGGACCATTTGGGGCCTCTAATGAAGATCTCACCATTGAAGCAGTCGTGGTCGTCGCGGAAGAAGCCTTGGTGCTCTATGTCAAGGCATTGGCTTTGCTCGCTAAAGGCATGGACATTGCAGCACGTTGGTGGGCGCGCAAGAATCGGGCTGAGGCTACTAGCGATAATGTCACATATCGGTCCAACGCAAACTCGGCTGCTGCAGGGCAGAGGATGAACAACGTCGTGCAATGGATACGGAATCGCTTCAACGAAGTTCTCGAAAAGGCAGACCTGGTTCGTCTCAAACTCATCGATAGCCAGCGACGTTTGCCGGAAGATCATCCCAGTCATCCGAACAATATTTCGTCCACAACTGCGTCGAGCGCCGGCTTAGGGACCTCGGCAGACCAGGTGGTTGTAAGCTCTGGTATCACCGCCGAGAAGCTCATGTATGACCGAGCCTTGGAAATGAGTCGAGCCGCCGCCATCAATGAGTTGACCAATGAAGACTTGGCCGGGTGCGAAATCTCGTATGTGACAGCCATCCGGATGTTAGAAGCTGTTCTGGAGAACGATGACGACAACCTGTCCAGGAACGGCAGTGGGACTAGCGACCAAGATGAGAAAGAGGATCTGGCTCCGATCAATGGATTGGAAGCTGAGGACAGGAGGACTGTGAAAAATTGTAAGTTGTTGTTGAGTGCGTCGGACGGTTCACTTGCTAACTGTTCCTTCCTCAGTGGTAGCGAGCATTCGCCAACGGCTGACCATCATTCGGAGAAAGCTTCAAGTCATTCAGAAGCGTGCATCGGCACCGGCCGTTGCGTCTCCAACGAGAGCATCTCCTCCTATTCCACACCGTGGTAGCCACCCCAATCCAGGGACCGCCGCTACACCTCCACGATCATAACCTAATCGGGATTCACGAAATCATGAATACGTCTTTGGAGCGCTTGTTTAAAATGAACCCGGCAACGGGGCTTGCAGAGCCATCGTGACGGGGACATGGTTTGGCGTATACTTGGGCGTCTGTTTGAACTTCTCAGCCATCAGAGAGACCTCTCAACACTTGAACCTTGTGGGTGTGGTCTCTCTTGGCTTGTAATTATCCTACTTGTGTTATTTTTTTTTCCTACTCATTTCTCGTTTTCCAAATGTCCTCGGGCTGAGGCGATGGTGGCAATCATTCTTGAACAGCGTTCGGCAACACGGATGTGGCATATATTGGCGTTTTATACACTTTCCCCAAATCGAACTCGGATGAATTGAGCAAGCTCACTCGGGCTTACGTGCATGGGGCAGGAGGTGGTCGAGCTTTGATCCGTCCCAGGGAGATTTTGGACAACGGAATGGAACAAGATACCCGCTCACGACACGCAGATCACGGACGACTTGAACTTTGAAGAAAATGCGATGAAGGCTGGCGCGATGGTTCAAAGAATTTCGAACGAGTTTTATGTGGGGATGGGAACAGGCAGGGGTTTCTGTGCGGGCGTGGGTAATCTGGTCATGTGTGTATACCGGGCACTTCTGCGTTATACTCTCCACGGTGAAAGGAATCTATACGGAAAGCGGCCACGAGCATGGGCAGGATGCCCAAGTGCTCCTTGTCTATACGAACTGGTGGCATCGGCTTTTTGGTGGTGGTCATCGTGATATCACCGAGACAGAGCAACGATGGCTCCAAGCTAAGAGATCGTGATCAAAATCTTCAGTATAGAGAAAAAAAGACGCCCGTGGTTTTCCCCTCTCCAATCGTTTCATCCCCTGTTCTCAATAATGTGCCAGACAACTATGGAGAATCACCCACTTAGATAAGTGACTTCCTCAAACTTGCTGGGTGTCTTCGTTCTAGCAAGAAAGAATAGTAAAACAAATCAAGAATGCACGGAGATGTAGAGCATTTTGATGCCGGTTCTTGCGTGAGTGGGAGAGGGGAGGGTGGCGAGAGCTAATCTTGGGTACAGGATCAGGCTATCGGCCATTAAGACGCCTTCAACGTCGAGTAGGAGGTGACTGAGGCCCGCGAGGCTGAGGCCGAATTCGCGTAAGATATGCCGTGTCAGCCTCATCGAAGAAACGAATGGCCCGCCGAGTGTGTTGTGGGAGAGATCATTCTTGTGGAACTGGGGCCGTGCAGCAACAGACACGAGGATTCTGTGGTCAGCAGGACCTTGAGGATGAGGCCAGGGGATCTTGGTGCATCGGATCTGACGGGCTGCGAGTCAGATGCAGGTATTCAGGACAGAATACGGCTCGACAACGCAGGGTGTGCAGTCAAAGAGGAAGGAGAGTGAGAAACAGGAAGTCGATCACTGCAACAAAAGTCCCGCGGGAAGAATTGAACTCGCCGCACTTGCCCCATTGGACACTTGGGCCGGCTAGTCACGCTAGTATCGGCTCACCTGCGCTAATGACCAAGTAGGAAGGTATCTCAGGCGCCTTGCACCGCAGCTGGCTGGCGCACGAGACCTTCTGCCTGCCCACCCTCAACTGCGAATCCCTTCATTCCGTCCCCATTCCTTTGACTTTTTCATTCTAGACGGGGGCTGACCTTTTCTCTGTTGAGAAAGTCAGGTGGTTGAGTACAAGTAGATGCAGCCATTCTACACACGCTCTCTTTCCGGGCTTGCTGTTGAACCGCGGATCCTACCTCTGCAGCGACTACCAACACAGATCCTTCGACGGTCCTTCCAAACGCAATCTACGGACCTCCCCTACGTCAAGAACAACAGTGCCTTTCGTCCAGGCCACAAACAGCTTGCTGTGCGACCTCCAACTCTACAAACGAGGCCCTTTTCTCTTTCATCTTCGAGGCTCGGAGCTCCAAGACATCGTTCTTTGAAGCCGTTGCCTCCTCAGACTTCTGCGATTCCAACTCCCTTGCGGCCTTCAGCTTCTCCTGCAGCTAACATGTGTCGCTTCATGTCCGACTCGCCTGGTGCCGCAACCACTCAAGGCCGAATCGTGCTCCCCACAAATGTCGTCCCGAAACACTACGACGTGACCCTCGAGGTCGACTTTGAGAAGTTCGTCTTTCAGGGAACCATCGTCATTGACCTCGACATCGCAAAGGATAGCACCTCTATTTCCTTGAATACCGTGGAGCTCGAAATCCATTCCACAACCGTCCACGCAGACGGCGTCCTAATTACGTCCTCTCCGAAGCTCTCGTACGATGCGGACACACAAACAACAACCATTGACCTTGGCGAAGGCAAGTCGCTGTCCAAGGGCCAGAAGGTGCAATTGAAACATACGTATACGGGTCAATTGAATGACAAAATGGCCGGATTCTACAGGTCCAAGAGGAGAGACGGGCAGTATTTGGCAGTCACCCAGTTTGAGGCCACTGACGCCAGGCGAGCGATGCCTTGCTTTGATGAACCTGCACTCAAGGCTGAGTTTACGGTCACGTTAATTGCCGATGAGGGTATGACGTGTTTGTCGAATATGGATGTGGCTTCGACCGAGACTGTGCATTCGGACATCATCGGTGGGAAGAGGAAGGCCGTCAAATTCAATCGATCACCCAAAATGTCAACTTATTTGTTGGCGTTCATCGTTGGAGAGTTGAAGTCGATCTCTACGGACAAATTCAGGTTACCCATCAAGGTGTGGATGACCCCCGAGCAGAATGAAGAAGACGGACGATTTGCCCTCGGTGTTGCAGCCAAGACTCTGGCATTCTACGAGAAGGCGTTCCAAGCTCCCTACCCTTTGCCTAAGATGGACATGGTGGCAATCCCTGATTTTGCCGCTGGTGCAATGGAGAACTGGGGTCTGGTCACTTACCGAGTGGTGGATCTGCTCTTCGATGAGAAGTCGGCGGGTGCTGCGACCAAAGAGAGAGTGGCAGAGGTTGTGCAGCATGAACTGGCACACCAATGGTTCGGAAATCTGGTGACAATGGACTTCTGGGACGGCTTGTGGCTCAATGAAGGGTTTGCAACTTGGATGAGCTGGTACAGCTGTAATGAGTTCTACCCCGAGTGGCGGGTGTGGGAGACCTTTGTGATCGACACCTTGCAATCAGCCTTGGGATTGGATGGGCTCCGAAGTTCTCATCCGATCGAAGTACCTGTGCATCGTGCAGAGGACATCAATCAGATCTTTGACGCCATTTCCTACTCGAAGGGATCGGCTGTCCTGAGGATGATTTCGAAGTATCTCGGCGAAGACGCCTTCATTGACGGCGTGAGGAGATACATCAAGAAACATGCCTGGGGGAATACACAAACAGGCGATCTCTGGAACGCACTGGGTGAAGCGAGTGGTAAGGACGTTGCCCATGTAATGGATATCTGGACGAAGAACATTGGGTACCCGGTCGTAACAGTGACGGAAAACGAGAAGGACTCTACCATCACAGTTAAGCAGAACAGATTTTTGCGCACAGGTGACGTTAAACCGGAGGAGGATAAGGTCCTCTACCCGGTCATCCTCGGGTTAAAGACGAAGGACGGAGTGGATGAAAGCCTAATGCTCACTGAGCGGGAACAGACGTTCAACATCAAGGGAGGACTGGACTTCTACAAATTGAATGCAGACCATTCGGCCCTCTACAGGACGAGCTACACGCCACAGAGACTCGCGAAGCTTGGTGAAGCAGCGAAGAAGGGCCTGCTTTCGGTTGAAGATCGAGCCGGTATGATCGCTGATGCTGGTGCCCTTGCTGCTAGTGGATACGGCAAGACATCAGGTATTTTGAGCCTTCTGCAATCGTTCAACACCGAGACACAGTTTGTGGTGTGGAACGAGATTCTCAGTCGGATCAACGCCGTCAGGAATACCTGGATCTTTGAGGATGAGCCGATTAAGGATGCACTCAAGGCCTTCCAGCTGAATCTGACATCTGCAAAGGCCCACGAGCTAGGATGGGAGTTTTCTGAAAATGAAGACCACATCTTAAGCCAGTTCAAGAGCCTGATGTTTGGCTCTGCTGGCCTTGCAGGGGATGCGAAGATCCAAGCTGCCGCAAAGGAGATGTTTGGGAAGTTCATGAAGGGTGACTATTCTGCGATTCATCCCAACCTCCGGTCATCGGTATTTGCGATGGCATTAAGAGACGGAGGAGAGAAGGAATGGGATGCGCTGGTGGCAAGGTATCACTCTGCGCCGACCTCGGACGAGAAGAATACTTGTCTGCGGACTCTTGGGCGAGCAAAAGATCCAGAACTGATCAAGAAGACGCTCGAGTTTGCATTGAGCGGACAGGTCAAGATGCAAGACATCTACATGCCTATCGGCGGCCTGGGAACTACTTCGGAAGGCATCGAGAAAAGATGGGAGTGGATGTGCGCCAACTGGGATGAGCTCGTGGAGAAGCTACCTCCCAGCATGACCATGTTGAGCAGTGTCGTTAGCATCTGTGCTGCGGGCTTCACGTCTGATGCACAGTTGAAGAAGGTTCAAGATTTCTTCGAAGGCAAGGACAAGAAGGGATTCGATCGCAGCTTGCAGCAGAGCATGGACAGTATCCAGGCGAAGGCGAACTGGCTGAAGAGGGACGGCGAGGATGTGCAGAAGTGGCTGAAAAGCAGTGGGTATCTGAAAGAAGGGGTGGTGAGCGGGAAGCTGTAGCTGCGACCGGAAGGAGAATGGTTGTGTGCTGATTCTCTCGCTGAGGGCGGCTGTATTAGTAGTAGATGATACACATACGCATAGATTGCTTACGGCTAGAGAGGTAGCTAGGCGAAACAGCTCTCGTGACCAAGTACTGGAGACCGTACAAATACGTCCTCGTTGGAGTGGACAGGCTCAGCCTCGGCGAAGAATGGACTGACGAGGCTGAGGCGGTGAGGGGAAAATGCACGGCAAGTGGTGCCACCGACTGCAGTGGCTCGATTCGGATGGATTTATCCAGGAAGCCAGCCTCCACCAATCACAATGACTGCGTACCTGGCACGGCCAATTGTCCAAATTAATTTTCTGGTCGCCATCTGCTAAATACTCGGCTGCGCTGCCATACGGTCTCGACACTCTCAACACTCTCCTTATCGCGTCACGACAACCACATTCGTTCCCGCGCTCTGTCGTTCCGCCTCAGTCTTCCGACAACCTCACCACTCTACGCCTCTCTCCCAAGGCTCTGTCACTCTGCGCAACTGAGAACAACAATGGGTCTGCTCGCGGCCCTCTCACAGTCGGCCGAGCGCCTCCTTGGTTCTCTACCGACCTGGCAACTCGGCCTCCTCGGCTTTACCGCCTTCCTTGTGCTCTCCGTGACATGGAATGTTGCGAGACAACTG
The DNA here is from genome assembly GCF_000835495.1 of Cladophialophora immunda. Taxonomy (NCBI): domain Eukaryota; kingdom Fungi; phylum Ascomycota; class Eurotiomycetes; order Chaetothyriales; family Herpotrichiellaceae; genus Cladophialophora; species Cladophialophora immunda. Next base: position 3,836,429 of record NW_015622545.1, read on the forward strand.
TTTTTTAAAGATAAGAATGCGCCGCCGGAAGTGTGGAGTTGGTTTCCCGTGATCGGAAACACGTACGTTCTGCTCAAGAAGGAGGCTATTTTCGATTGACTGACGGTGGATCGACCTTTAGGATATGGTACGGCATGGACCCTTTCGACTTCTTCTTCACATGCAAAGCGAAATACGGCGACGTCTTCACCTTCATCCTGCTCGGGCGACGAGTCACCGTCTGTTTGGGAACCAAGGGCAACGAATTCATTTTGAATGGCAAACTGAAGGACGTGAATGCTGAGGAGATATACACCGGATTGACTACACCGGTGTTTGGAGAGGGCGTGGTGTACGACTGCCCCAACTCAAAATTGATGGAACAAAAGAAATTTGTGAAATTCGGCCTCACAATGGAGGCATTTCAATCCTACGTCGACTTGATCGCGAGTGAGACCAAGTCATTCGTGGAGAAGGGCAACCCCTTCCGGTCTCATTCTGGGAAAATCGACGTTGCTCCCGCAATGGCTGAATTGACAATCTACACGGCGTCACGATCGCTCCAGGGCCCTGAAGTGCGGGCCAAATTCGACTCGACTTTCGCCGACCTGTACCATGACTTGGATATGGGGTTTTCGCCCATCAACTTCATGCTCTCGTGGGCACCTCTCCCGCATAATCGCAAGCGAGATATTGCACAGAGAAAGATGGCCGACACGTACATGGAGATTATCAAGCAACGACGAGCTGCTGGTGGCAAACGAGAGAAGGGAGATCAAGACATGATTTGGAATTTGATGGGCTGCGTCTACAAGGACGGCACACCTGTTCCGGACAGAGAAGTGGCGCATATGATGATTGCGCTTTTGATGGCGGGCCAGCACTCATCTTCCTCGACTTCGGCCTGGATTCTATTGAGACTGGCGACGAGACCAGATATCCAAGAGGAGTTGTTGGAGGAGCAGAAACGCGTACTGGGGGAGGACCTACCAACCTTGACGTACGACAACCTCCAGAAACTCAGCCTCAATGCCAAAGTTGTCAAGGAGACGCTGAGATTACATGCTCCAATCCACAGCATTCTTCGCAAGGTCAAGTCACCGATGACGATCGTGGCAGATACGCCGACCTCGACAAAGACTTATCGGATACCCACCACCCATACCCTCCTCTCCGCGCCCGGTGTGACCTCGCGAGAATCCGAGTTCTTCCCTGAACCCATGAAATGGGAACCACATCGCTGGGACGAAGGCCATCCCCTTGCGTACACACGAATGGGCCTGGACAAAGAAGAATTCGAAGACTATGGATACGGCATGGTCAGTAAGGGAGCTTCTTCACCTTATCTTCCGTTTGGCGCGGGCCGACATAGGTGTATTGGCGAGCAATTCGCCTATGTACAGCTAGGGGCCGTGCTCGCGACGATGGTGAGGTTGGTGAAATTTCAGCAGATTGAGGGCACGGAGTTAGTGCCCACAGACTACTCGAGTTTGTTTTCGAGGCCAATGGCGCCGGCTGTGGTGGAATTTGAGAAGAGGGAGAAGGCATGAGAGAGGAGTTGGACGACGACCTTGCAGTTGATGATACTCTCAGGGCGAAAGGATTGTACATACAAGAATAGACCGCTGGAAAACCAAAGGGAACTCGGCCTACAACGGGCACAGTCAGGTCAGGGCTGCCATAGAAGCCAGGTAATAAGGCGTTGAGCATAGCCTGACACGTGGATAGAAGTCAACCGACATAGATGCCTCGGTGGCCACCACGACGCTGTTGAGGATCTCCTAACATAATTCTATATTGTGGCGTCTTGGCTCTCCGCTCCGCGCCACAGTTCGGTGTTGGGTTGTGGCGCCGAGCCTGGATCCGAGCCAATCAAAATGGACACATTCTCGGACCTCGCCCGAGTCACTCGGCGCAGTGAAGAATGGTAGAGGCCGACCATGGCGGCATGACTGGGCTGGTGCCGAGCTACATGTGGTACGGCCTCCCTGGCGCTTGGGGGAATTCCAGGGTTCGAGAGAACCCCGCTGAATATCACAGTGGGCATTTGAATCTGCTACACTTGACTTTTCGCAGAGCCGACCACTGCCATTATGCTATCCACGATTTCGCAACAACCTATTCTGCTCCTGCTGCCACCCTTGGTGATTTTGGCAGCCTGCCTGCTGAAGCTAGTCTCCTTGACATCGCGGTGGAAGGGCGCGCCGCCTGGTAAGTGGCATGAGGAGAATGTTGTTTGTCTGGGCGGCTTGGAATTTGCTCACGATGCTTTGGAGGCCCGCCCACGAGACCGTTCATTGGAAATCTTCATCAAATTCCTAAAAGGGATCTCCATCTGCAGTATCAGCGATGGGGTGAACAGTGTGGGTAGACGCCTAGACAGAATCGGCCGTTTACTCACTCGTTGACGTATCCAAGACGGCCCGATCTTCTCGTTGAAACTGGGTTCCCAGAGCGTTGTGGTCCTCACAAGTGGCGAACTCATCAAAAGAATCGTCGACAAGCGGAGTGGCAACTACGCCGATCGGCCCAAACTCTACATGCAAGACATCTGGGAGGGCTCGAGAATCATCATGAGAGGATACGATTCCTTGTGGAAGGTCGAACGCAAGCTGTACCATCAATTTCTGAACATCAACAAGGCAGCGCGTTATGTCCCATACCAAGACCTGGAAACAAAGCAAATGCTGGTCGACTTACTGTCGGAGCCCCTGGACTTTGAAAATCTTATCTCGCGTACGACATTGAGCATTGCGACGAGCATGGTGTATGGATTTCGCGTGCTCGATCCACGGAGCGAGGTTATGCAGGAGTTATTCACCAACACCCATGGCTTCTTCGTGATGGTGAACAGGAGCAAGCTTTTGGACTGGTATCCCCAGCTGAGACCCTTCGTGCAAGTCTTGCCCACATGGTTGTACCCGATGGCGAGAAGAGCTAAGCAGGTCTTCTACCGTGAGAGGGCCCAGTTCCGGCAGTTGTACGAGGCCGCAAAGCGTGCCGCCCAACTCGACAACTCTCTTCCCAGTAAGTCCAGCACCGAAGTTCCGAATATCATTCGTGGCCATCGCGCTGAGGCTCCCCTACAGGCTTTTCGGCCGACATCAGCCAGGCGAAAGAGTCCTGGAAAGGCACCGAGAACGGAGCTCTTCTCACGGACCATGCGGCTTCGTATATTTCGGGAATCGCGATGGAAGGCGGGGCAGACACCACAAGTAATACCCTTGCCGGCTTGATAAAGGTAAAGATTTTGTTGCATCCGAAACCGCCTGGAACCACTAGTTGACAAGGTACAAGGCCATGATGCTCTTCCCCTCCGTCCAAGAAGCTGCTCAGCACGAGTTGGATACTGTTGTTGGCCCTGACAGGCTGCCAACTATGGAAGATTTCGAATCTCTCCCTTACATTCGCCAAGTCACGAAAGAAACATTAAGATGTATGATGAGTGTCTACCGGCTTCATTGAGTACCCTTCTGTGACATTATGCGTTTCCTTTCTCCGCTGTTGTTGTACAATGCTCACCATAGGTACCTTACCCAGGGCTTCCGACTGCGATCAGCGGTGCTATTCCCCACGCAGCCCTCGAGAATGACGAAGTGGATGGCTATAAGATCCCAGCCGGCTCGACGGTCGTGTTGGCAGTGTGGTCTGCAAACAACGATCCCAGCCTGTTCCCGAACCCTCGCGAGTTCGACCCCACCAGGCACAGGGGAGACGTGTCTTTTCATGAGTCTGCCTCTGCACCCGACTATAGAGACCGTGACAACTGGACCTTCGGCGCAGGAAGGCGAATCTGTCCCGGTATCCATGTCGCAGAAAAGACATTGTTCTTGGCCACGGCTCGTCTGCTATGGGCGTTCAAAATCTCAAAGGCCACCGACGACCACGGCCGAGAAATCGAGGTTGACAGGGACGAGGTCACCCAGTCTATAGCCGCTCGTCCGGTGCCATTCCCGTACGTATATTCACATTTGACTCGTTGCACGCATTTACTGAGATTCTGATCGGATTGGTGTAGATGTCTCCTGACCCCTCGGAGCGACAAGTGCGCGGACATTGCTCGAGCCGAATGGGAAGAGTCGAAAAAGCTGCTGAATGAAGATGGGAACTACAAGCAGAGTGTACTTGACTGAAACATGTGATGAGAAAGGACCTGGTTCAATAAATGTCATCTATGGTACCTATGCTTACCGAGATAGCGTGTGTCAGGGCATGCTGTCCATGCAAAATGGACAAAGTAGATACCACGCCATATCATTACTTCCCATCAAAGTCCGGGCGAATGGCGTAGCTATAAAGCTATTCCAATAACGTGCCAAAACAATAGATGTCGCGACAGCTAATCGCCCTACGATTCTAGCCCAGTTTTAGGGCACCCCTGTAGCTGGCTTGATGTATATCAACTTGACTTCAGCGTCCTCGGGAACGGCGACCTGTATGGTAATGGCTACTGCTACACTCAAAGGGAACAAAACTCCTCGCTGATCGACCTATATCACATCTCTTCTCAGAGCCAGCCCTCCGTCACAGGGTATAACCGCGCCGTGAATGAAGCTCGCCATCTCACTGCACAGGAACATCAGGAGCCAGGCCACGTCCGCCGGCATCCCCAAGCGACGGACCGGCGTGATCGCGGCCAGCCGGGGAGGCGCGTCGGGCGGGCTCGTGAGCCGGAACAGCTCCGTGTCGATCATGCCGGGGCACACGACGTTGATGCGGACCCCCTGCGGGCCGTAGTCCTGCGCGTCGGCTTTGGCGAAGCCGATGATCGAGTGCTTCGACGCGCAGTACGCCGACATGCCGCTGGACGCGTTCAGGCCCGCGAGGGACGAGACGGAGACGATGCTGCCCCGCGTGCCGCTGCCTTCCAGGGGTGCCTGCTTGGTCATCTGGCGGATCTCGGCTTGGTGGCAGAGCCATGTCTTGGAGAAGGGGGGAGAATGAGTTAGAGAAGGAGTTGGAAGAGGACGAGAAAGTACGACCGATCGTGGCGAGGATTGTATCTGGTAGATATAGATCCTCCGGGAAGGAAATGGAAACACAAACTCACCCCGTATTCGTTGATGTGGACGACCCTGTCATAGGTCTCCACGTCGAGTTCCGCGATGCCTTTCCTCTGAGGCACCACGCCCGCGATATTCAGCGCGTAGTCCACCCTGCCAAACAGCGAGACACAGGAATCGACCATCTTCCTCACGGAGGCTTCGTCGGCAATGTCGGTGCGCTGGATTTCCACTCTGGCATCCGGGTTAGCCTGCTGAATCTGCCTCTTGGTCTCTTCGAGACCCTTGAGGTCAATATCCGCCAGGAAAAGAGACCGGCATCCCCCTTGAGCAATGGTCACGGCGCTCCCTCTGCCGATGCCTGAGAGGTATAGACTTAGCAGGCTTTAGAGTCTCTCTGGGCGTTCTCATGCGAAGCAACGTACCTGAGGCTGCACCGGTGATCAGGCAAACTCCGGGCAGAGTGAGTGACATTTTGACCCTTGTTCGCCGTCAGGTGCGGAGTTAGATAGTAGAAGCCTGTCTTTTCTTCGACGTCTCTGGCAAGTTCTCCTTTTGCACTTTCGCCTCGTCGAAGTTCTCCACGATCGCAATTAGAGGCGATCCCAATCGGAAAAAGGAAAGACACCGGGCAAACCTCCAATCGTGGCGGCCCCGAGCCCGGCCTGAGCCCGCCTCCTTGATTCGCAGCCGAGAACCCGACACCGAGGCCGTGCGACTTCCACACATATACGCGCCACAGGGTTCAGAGTCGACGACAACACCCCAAGAAGCCAGGATGAGCCTCGAGATCCCTGACCATTGAACGATATACCCTGTCCATCCACCTCGTCTCTTCTCCTTGATGTTACCGTTCTCGGGCGTTGCGGTGGTGATTGGGGCTGGTTCAGGTACTGTGGCTTTCTGGACAACACCATCAAGCGAAAGATCAACGAGCCGGTGCTGACAAGTGCAGGGGACGGTAGGGCAGTAGCTCACCTGCTCGTCAAGAGCGGCTGCACGAAGCTGGTCCTCGGAGATTTGGACGAGATTGGTCTTGCACAGGTGGTGAAGGAATGCCACGCCCTGGGACACTCTGATGTCGAAATCCTAAGCAGGAAATGCGACACGAGAGTTCCCGACGAGGTGGATGGATTGATCACATCCGCGGTCGGGAAATTTGGGAAAATCGACTACTGCGCCAACTGCGAAAGACCGGACGGGTTCGAGGGCAAGACGTTGGATGTTCCGCTGCCTACTTTCACGGCGGCCGGCGAACGCTGGCAGCGAGGGGTACGTGCCCCCCCCTCTGATCTCGATCTTACAGGATTGTTTCAATTCCTCCCAGCAGTCTAACTGGAGATCGACATGACAGGTCTGGCTGTCGATGCGAGCCGAGGTGCGTCAATTCCTGGCTCAAAAGGAAACCCAACAACGGGGCACCGCGAGTATCGTGAATGTCTCGGCCGCGCACGGGCTGGCTAGCGATCCGGGCTTTCCCAGCTACGGTGCTGCGGCGCACGGTATTGTGGGCATGACCAGGGCCACCGCGCTCGACTATCTGCAGGACGGGATTCGAATCAACTGCGTTTGTCCCGGGCCCTCTGCTCCGTCTACGGCAGGCGCCGAACAGGATGATAGCAGTGCTCGGCGACGTTCTCTGCCACTTTGCCCTCTTGGACGTGATATCACGGCAGAGGAAGTGGCCCAGGCGGTGGTCTTCCTGCTTGGGGAAGCAGCCAGTGGAATCACCGGGATCGAGTTGCCAGTGGATGGCGGCTGGAGTCTTAGACACCATTGAAACCCGTGAAGGAAGTTGATATACACAGGCATAGCCGAGTCTCGTTTTGGTGTTTTGGGACGTGAGTTTCTCTGGTACTTTCCAGCCATCTACGCCTTAATTATTACTATCAGGTTCATGTCCAGCAGGCGAGGAAAATCGACTTTAATCCAAGACGTAATGATAGAATTCTCTCACGCTCGAGACGGGACTAGGACTTGATGAATGATCGAGCGGGAGCCCGTGTTGCAATACAAGAATTCGATCTTCTAAGAAACTAGATACTCGCTTACAACCTCGTAGTTGACTGAGAAGTTTCCCGCTTGTAAAGATCTCGTAGGTGCCTCTTGAGGTACTTCCCACTGGCTGTCTTTGGCAGGGCTTGCACAAAGACGATGCCGCCTGCCAGTTGTTTATATTTGGCAAGGCGTTCTGCGATGTACTGTTTGACCTTTTCTTCATCCAATGCTTCGGCATCTTGTCCCGATTGTCGCACAATGTATGCTCGGGGAAGCTCTCCATCTACCGGATTTGGGGACGGTACTCCAATCACAGCGGCATCACATATCAACGGGTGTGACATCAGCACACCTTCGAGCTCGGGCGGTGCGACCTGAAAGCCTCGAACTTTGATCAACTCCTGTACTCGCCGTGGATGTTAGAAGCTAGTTAATACAAGGCTGGAACCCCAAAGGTTGTAATACCTTTTTCCTATCTACGATATACCACTTTTTCGTCGTCTCGTCACAATACGCCACGTCGCCAGTGTGGAACCAGTCGCCGGAGAAGGATAATGAATTTGCTTCGGGATTGTCAAGGTATCCTTTAATCACCGTTGGGCCACAGATCAATATTTCTCCCGCTTTGTTGTAAGCCCGAACCTCCTGTCCGTCATTATCCACGAGCCGGTTCGAGATGTCAGTTCAATGGATTTTACAGCCTTGGAGGCCGGATTCTGGACTCACTTAACCTCGAGGTTCGGCAGGAAGTAGCCTACACTTCCATCACTGTCGACCTCTGGCCATGGGTGATGAGCCCCAATGCAGCTGATCTCAGTCATTCCATAGCACGGGTTGATACAGCCTTCCGGGTGCATCAGAGCCGTAAATCTCTGTTGAGACAACAGGTCGATTTTGGCACCCCCTGTCATGCCCGACCGCAAGCTCCTCAGTGAGTATTTCCTGACCAATGGAGACTGCAGTATCGACACGATGATCGGTGGCACCACAAACAATTCTGTCACCTCGTATATCTCGGTGAAGCGAAGGAAATCCTCAAGCTGGAACCTTGGCATCACGTAGGCGATGTGGCCTGAGCGCAGCGGGGTGATGTGTCCGATTATAGCCATGGCCGCGTGGAAGAAGGGGAGACAGAGGATTCGCTTCACCTGGAGGCCGTTTAATGTGAGAGACTCAAGATCATGAGGAACTCACTGACTCTGTATGGCTTCTGCACTTGCTCTTGCAGGAGGGTATGCTGGGCGACGAGATTGTGGTGCGAGAGGCAGGCAGCTTTGGGGAGGCCCGTGGTGCCTGAGCTGAACAGGATACAGGCAGGAGTGGACTGTGCTACGGACTTGTCGTCAAATCGTACCCAGTCTTGCTCTCCATGTCGTAGCAAGGTTTGCCATGATGTCGAAGAAAAGTTCCCTTGTGACAGCGAGTCAAGTTTGAGCACGTTGGACTCGGTTATTCCGCAAGATCTGGCCGCCGACAGGATACCATCGTACAGGGACGGCTGTGCTATGATCAACCTCACCTTGGACGCCTTCAGATGATGTTGCAGTTCGTAGTCGGTGTAGCCAGGATTCGTCCCAGTCCATGTAAATCCTGCCCCGATGGCAGCCAGACAAATGCAGGAATAATACAGCTGTCCTTGGAGCTCAGCGGACGGTAACTTAGCAGAGAGTTGGTGGGCTTGGGGCTTTACATCATTGAAACTGTGCACACAAATGCAATCGCCCTTCTCCAGCGACCTTGAGCGGAGCCCGGCTATGAGGCGTCGTATCAAGCGCCTCGCCTGCCTCGAGCTGAGGGAACGATTTGGGTCTCCGGGATCAACGTAGATCTGGAAAATCGTGAGATCAAGCAGACTGGAGCTGAGTTCGACTCACCGGTTCATCTTGCGGGTATCTGGGTTCGTCGAAAATCCAGGACAGGAGGTCCTTGGTTGGAACGTGCACGGTTTTCCTAGGCTTGAAAAATGCTTCTTGGTCGGTTTCCATGTTTCTCAGGCTCTCCGAATGCAAAAGATTGGTCACCGAACGGTTAGACCTTAAGTCTGCTGCTTTGATTCTCTATTACTGAATTGAATGATATGAGATGTGTGTCTCTCCAGGACGTAGATCCACACGGCGAGCTGTCCGCCGAAGAACGACAGATGTATTATGCGTCACCTACCCGTGGTCGACCTCGGACGCAAATCTATTTGCCTAGCACCCTGATCTGTTATAAGTCCGCCAGAGACTGGACCCGTGTTTTATATGAGCCTCGCGGGAATGGTCGGCGGACTCCAAATGGCGAAAACGACACAAGCCTCTGGTTGGCTTGAGGGGTCCTCGGGCCGATTGCACCCACTGATCACCGAGGATTCAAGGCCTCGATAGACCAGCATAGGTAGCGTGCTCATAGAGCATGCTTTATGGAATGCTGTTGATGGGCAAGGGATACTGCCGATCCTGGCTAACCCAAAGCTACAGAGGGCGTTTCAGTCTTCCGATACAAGTTCCATAATACGGTTACGAGCTCATTGATCTAGCACACCGGCTTCCTGTAGTCTACCGCCATAGATAATCTGTTCTTGACTCTTTTGAGTTCTCTACTGGACTTGGGGAGCTATGTCCGTTAGTTTTGAAGAAGGCTCTTCTTCCCTAGCAAATATGGCAAAATCGTGAATATTCAAGCATCATATTTGTGGTGAAACAATGTGATTGCAATGATCAGCTTGGTTACCGGTTATGACTATGGCAAGGGCACGGATTCAGTTCTCAGAATGCCCAGTCTGTCTCGCAATAAGGTCGTTCGGCAGCCAAGAATGACACCCTTGCTCATACACGCTGGCATTCTAGCAAACAGAGTGTGTTTTGGCATCCGCGACTATAACTTCATGCTCCGAATACAGTTGCTCTTGGTTTGAGAGTTTGCCCATAGAAATGTTATCGAGAGGTGCCAGATCTTCGACGACGATGTCCCCAAAAGCCTTGCTGACCTGCTCCAGAGTGAGTCCCTTGGTCTGTACCTCATTTAGCATTTCACCGCCATTTTGGCCATAATTAATATCTCACCTCCGGAAAAAAGATCAGAACGACGAGTACCATCACGGTCGTAAAGCAAATGAACACGAGATAGAATTTCCTATGCTTGTCCTCAGTTTCCGGCTGGATCTCGATTGAAGAGGCCCGTTGGGAAGCACCGACCATTTAATATTCTCAAAAGCTATCGCAGCAGCACCAGTCAGGATTGCCGACCACAGCTGGACGGCCGACAACGACGCACCCACTCCCGATGCTCTCCAGGCGGCAGGGAAGATTTCCGCAGTGTACACAAACGACGGACATTCAACTCCTGCGGCAAAACTTCGAGTGCGTCAGAATGGAGCTTCTCAATGGCACGGGCTGTACTTACAAGCATACAAAGAGGAAAATGAAAAAGGTGCCAGCGGAATTCGCTGAGGTATTGTCAGTACCGGAATATAGTGCGCTCAAGACCGCCGACAGGACAAGGCAGAGCAAGCAGCCCAAAAGTCCAATCACTGTAAAGTTGGTCAACGCCTTTCAAATCAAGTGCTGGGGGAGATATTTATTACCAAGCTGGTGAACGCGGCCAATCTTATCGGTAAGTATGCCACCAAATAAATTGAAGATCATCAGGAGAACGGTCCAGACGCCGGCTAAAATGCCTTGAAGGAATGGACTGAAACCCAACCTTCCATATATGACAGATGAGTATGCTGATATGGTCAACCTACAATGTCGATCTCTGTGCAGAAGTTGCATTCACTTACTCAGAATCACAATAGAGCCGCTGGACTGCGAGGCTGTATTCACCAAGAATCCAAAGATGAAACGCTTTCGCATGTGTGGATCTGTGAGGCCTTCCCAAAAAGATCGCTGGCGCTCAGATTCAAGATCGAGCTGAGCCTTGATATTCTGGAATTCGTGGTGTGCGTACGAGTTGGAGGGGTCTGCTCTATCCCGATGAAGTCGTACGATAGTCTTCTCGGCTTTCTCAACATAGCCAGCCAAGTACACTAAGTAAGTCAGAGTAGGGTTAGAACCTAGAACGAGCCAGGCACTGCTAAGGGAGAAGGTCACTTACGCCAACGAGGGCTCTCTGGCAAGAAAGGCACAATGAATAGCATCGCCAGAGGCGAGATACACTGCAGGGCGAGCGGAACCCGCCAGCCTGCCTGGCCAGTTGTGTGGAAAAATGCAACACCGATCCACTGCGCAACGGTGAAGCCTGCTCCGACGACACCTGCATGAAGTCCAACCAAAAAGCCTCTATTGTGTGCAGGGGCAACTTCAGCTTGGTATAGCGGGCAGCCAGGAAGGAAGTGGCCAATTCCTATCCCGGTCACGATACGTGCCACACACATCATGGCGCTGTGGACCGTGCCAGCTTGAAGTGCTCCGCCTACAATAACAAAGACAGATCCTACCCCGAGAGGGATGCGCCGGCCGAACCTGGAGGAAGAGAGTGGGTAGAGACAACATCCGATGAAGCCGCCCACGTAGAGCAAGGCGCTAAAAGCTGCAATAAGGCTGTTTGTGTGAGATGCACCGGGGCCTTGGAGGTCGAGGCCCAGATATTCGTAAAATGCGGCGTGGCCATATATGTTCGCCAGGATAGATGCGCAGTAGCCGTAGCTGAAGCTACCCATTGTGACGGCTAGCACCACCTGGACATAATCAGTTTTCACACCACTATGGAAAAATGACCAACGGGTGTGTTAAATGTACCAGGATATTGTAGGCTGATGTGATCTCGCCCATCGTCAATAACCGCAACTAATGAACAGCCCTTCAGTATCTGCGAACAAGGAACAAGGCTGAATGTCAGCAGCGATAATGTACGTAGTAATACTCGGTGAGTTGCATATCAGGTGCAGGAGGTGAGACGATGGCGCAGGGTTATCAAGTAAACCCCAGATTCGGCTGTGTCCTCCACGAATGGCCCTCGGCTCCGACTTTGTGCTATGCTTCATGGGGGAGATTTGAAGCTGGAGTGTGGCGGACTCCATATCATGGGTTCATTTGCTACCTTCCTCGGCCGTGTAAATGTCAATGCTTGCAGTAATTCTTCCATATATCCTCTCCGAGTATGCTTTTGTGGCGCTTACCCAGGGTGGTCGGAGCGAGAGGCTTGAAATTTTATATGGTTTTCAGCTATATATCACCGAATTCTATCGCTACCATTCGCTTTGGCAGCACAAAGGTTGGTTGCCCATGGAATATATGTCCCAGCAACAGAGCCCGGGAGATCACTCTCGGTGAGGAATTTGTATCAGGCTTTAGCTTTAATGAATTCGATACTCGCTTTATTGTGCTCTGCCACCGATAATAAGGACCCATCGCTCTTGTCCCTCATTTGCCCGCGGATGGTCGCGAGCCGCGAGCCTTGCTGCAAAACCTCGCACTCGATCTGGAGGTCCATGGCCTCTCGTACCGGTCGTAGATATGTGATAGAGAGCGTTCTAGACACGCCTCCAAACACCCAGAAATCCTCTTTGGCGAGCGGTGCGGCGCACATGGTGGTACACATGTCGTAAATCATGGCCACGGCACCGCCGTGCATATTGCCCATTCGGTTAGTGAAGTCCGGACCTGCCCTCATCGAAAACACGGCCTTCGAAGACTTCCCGTCACTCCAGGCACGGTCGATTTTGATGTATTTTCGCATGAAGTCCTCGTCAAAACCCTTGCTCCGTCAGTTGCCGAGCCTCAAGACCGGAGGAGTATATGTGAATGCTGGATTTATGACCGTACCTTATGATCCTTCATGTCTGCATTGGAGTACGAATCGATATATGCCTGAATTCGCGCCTTGGGATCTGGAACTCGCACATCGAATGCCATGCCAGGTATGCTCAGCAGCTCACTGCTGTATCGTGGCGGCTTCGGCTTCCTGGGCTCCATGGCTCACACTTGTGGAAAGCTGGAAGTCTGGCCTGTGCGTGTGATATCCGAGACTTCTACGAGGAGGCCACAAGTGCATGTGTAGCGTGTCGGCAGAGTTTATGCCACCAAATCTTAACAGGAGGTCAGCGAGTTAGTCCTATAATGCTACAGAAGTTATCGAGATATACGGAGTGGAGCCGAATCTCTTCCAGCACCAGACTCGGCGCCAATTCTACAGGCTCCGTCCTCGGTGAAAGTCCTGGCGACTTACATTCATATAGTAACCCGCACCATAGACAGATCTAGCTAATTCTATTATACCCTCGAAGACTCTTTGACACACGCCTGGCTGGTGCACTTGTCTAAGATCGCACCCTCCGGCTCTAGCTACCAAGGCATTAGACGTCCTAGGGTAACTTCGGTTCAACCGTAGATGATGTGTGTGAGATATTTAAATCCTCAAGGACAGCGGGCAAGGGGTTCTGTTGGCGATTTTGGGTTGATACGTGCAACTGTGGACACAAGAAGACCAGCGAATCCAAGACAAAGATGCTTCCTCTCTGCTCGGTGAGTCTGATTCGAAATCCTCATTTTCACTCGGTCAACAGACGGGACTTCATTGCGGTATCTTCAGTAGGACGCGATGCACGAAATACTCCATCTTGGAAGAAGTGGAGTATCTATGCCGCCCGCCGAGCTTTGGTCCCAGCTTCGGCGCCGAGGTACCACGGTATCACACACTCGGCGTAACTGGCCGCCCGTTGCTTCATCCCCTCACCGTACCCGACAATGATGGCACACTTTCCGTGAATCCTCCTTGCGATAGCAGAGGCTAGCCCTAGAGCCCGTCCCTTTTTGGACAAGCCGCATCGTGGTAGAAGAACCCCGGGCGCACGCACATCTCATGCTGGGCCACAAAGAAGGACCAACGACATTGATGCCATCTTTAGAGCGTATCTTGGTAGAAGTGGCTGAGAATGGCTAGTGAGGCTGCGGAGCTCAGGGGTTCCCCATTAACCTCGTCACCCCGCTTATACCCCGACTTTGCATTCACGTGTTCCTGGAGCTCAGCGACCTCCCCTCCACGAGCTTGACTCGATGGGTGGTGGTGGTATTTCAAACTTTGGTCCTGCTCTTCCGGCGTTTCCCTCCCCTCTCACCTCTGGTCAAACAGCGCCGCGCGGTTTCCGCTGGATTCCTCTGAGAGAATGGATTCTACCGACGACAACTTGGAAAGGCAGCGTTGCCTGGACCAAGGCCCTGTGAAAAGACCGCGGGCGTGCATTCATTGCCATGTCCGCAAGGTGCGCTGCAACGCGTGGCAAGTGGGGATTCCCTGTACGAGATGCAAGCGTCGCGACCAAGCCAGTACATGCACATTTCTACAAACGACACTCGGAGGAATACCCAGGTAATTCCAATGGTTTACAAACTCGTCATTGACGCCGGCTAAGATGTGCAATCAACCGAAGGAGTTCTGCGAAGCGCCAACGACGTGCACTCGACCCACCGGCTATCGACCACTTAACATCCCGTACAACCGGTGAACGTATCTTTGATACTGATGTCCTTGTAAGGCTGCTCTGCACGAGGATGTTCATGAACCGGCCTCTTTGGTTAACGAGCCTGACAGCTCCAGTCTTCTCCCCTGCCCCCAGAAGGGGCACAACCTCAACCGGAGATGGCTTCTGGTGGTCAAAGTGTGGCACCTGGCGACATGATGCAGCAACTAGACGGTCCACAAGTCCAAAGTTCATGTGCTAGAGCATCTCCCGTCGACAATGAACAAGCCGGAAGCACCGGCAGCGCAACCGATCCTGCCACCAGGGAAGAGGACATTCATTTCCGCATATGCGAGGAAATGTCACGCCCTAGGCAAATCGCCGTCTCTCCTTCGCCACAGTCCCATAATACGGACCGGCACGAGGTGATTGAGCTGCATGAGGGGGTGAATCCGATGACCATCCTGGGAGAAGCCCTGGCTCGGCAACACCCTAACCGCTTCGTCAGAGTCATAGTCGAGGACTGCAGCTCCAAGCCCTGTCCGCGCCAGTACATTGCTGGTTTCGACTACGCAGACGTGGTGTATCTGGAGACCAAAGGTGGCCTCAGCTTGCCACCTCGACACATTCGGTGAGTCTCTTGCCAGCCTCACGTCCGGTGTGCTGCCCTGACTCGGCGGACTAGGGACGAACTGCTCCGGTTGTACTTTGCCTATATCTACCCTTATGCCCCGATTCTCGACCGGGTCAAATTTATGCAGGATTACAGGGCCGACCGACACTCCATATTTGTCCTGCAATCGATCTTCGCAAATGTCGTCCCGTATGCTCCCGAGCAGCTCTTGAAGCAGGCTGGATACGAGGATCGCATCACGGCGCAAAAACAACTCTACGCGAAGGCCGCCCTCCTTTACGACATGAGATATGAGAAAAACCAACTGTATCTGCTGCAGGGCTCGATCATGCTTAGCTCCTTGTCCTTTTCGTATGCGATCGACAAAGACTATCGATATTGGCTTACCAATGCCGGGCGGATTGCCACTCAAATGGGACTCCACAGGAATTATGTTTCCCAGAATCTCGGACGGCGCTCCAAAAGACTCTTCCGCAGCATTTGGTGGGTGCTGTACAATCGCGATACGCTGTTGACCATCTCTGGAATCGACAACCTCAAGAGATTCGATGAGCGGTACTGTGACACGGCCCCCTTGGAAGAATCGGACTGGGAGGAGGAAGGAGAAGTTCCCCCCGAATTTCGAAACGTGCTCTCGCCGATAACGCGGGTGCAAAAGGCCTTCATGGTGGAGTATAGCAAGTTGTCGATCGTCAGTAAGCAAATCTTCTAGCCGTACAGAGGCCGAAGAGTGTGGACAACCGAGCTGACGGAACGGTCGTTGCTAGGCGGGGTTTTTATTCGAGACTTCAAAACGCCGGCGAAAACACCGACCCCGGACGAGATTGAACAGTTGAGCAACAAGATCATCGCCTGGCGGAAGCAGCTACCCGTCGAGATCATCCACGCATTCCAGGACGAGTGGACGTCCGACAACGTCCTCATCTTGGTCCTGTTGGCGATGGGATATCGTCTGGAGGCGGTTTTCGCGCGGGCGGCCAAGGACCACTACCGCACGAGAGGAGACCTTGGCTCGATGCAACGGATGACGCAGCGGCAAGAGAACGCCATGTTCGAGTTGTCCACCATGATCCAACGCGCCTCCCTGAACGACGTTCTTCATTTATGCCCTTTGTCCTTGTAAGTAGCCCAACGCCCTGTTCCTGATTCGTTGTTTCTCTCTGCCAACAAACCCCAAACCCCTCCCTATACCACATCATCCACTGATGACAGGCACCTCTACAATAAACAGTATGACCTGTGCCTCGACCATTCTTGCCATGCGGATCGAGATCGCGCTCGACCCCGCCACGAGCCCGCACAAGCAACGCGCCACCAAGGCCCAGATCTTCTCCGAACTCGAGTACGTGCGCGAGAGCTGCAAGTACTGGAACAGCCTCATCTGGACGGTGCGGATGTTCGAGGCCGTCATCGCACGGACTCGGCTCGGCTCGACGGACGCCTCGCCAAACGCTTCCTCAGAAGCGGACGAGGACACGCCGTCGGTCAACCACGTTCCCGGCCACGGCTCCGACTCGTCGTGTCGCCGCGCGGAGCAACCCGCCAACGACCTGTTCGAGGGAGGCAGGGACATGGACTCCGGGGCGAACGTGACCGACGACGTCTTTGGTATCTTACCCGTCACCGATGACTATGACTGGCTCGAGGGTCTCTTTGGCGCCAGCCGCCGTGACGGGACGGATCCGTCGGGTCTTTTTTGACGGGGAAGGGGGGCGGAGCAGCACTCGATCCGAAGATATATTTTATTTTGTTTCTATATCTGCAATGATGAACTAATGAACCCTATTACGGCTGAAGCTCCCAAATATCAGTTTATTTACTAGGTGAAGCTGGTTCAGTACACCGGGTTTGGAAACGATTGAGGCTGCTTGTCCTCGTCGTTCAGCAACCCATAGTACCACGTGAGATCCCGGCCATCGAACTCGCGGGTGTCGAACCCGTTGCCCAAGAAGTTGAAGCGGTTGGAGGACAGGTAGTCGAGGTCGAAATCCTCCCACCGGGGCTTCTGGAGGATGGTGAGGTAGTGCACGCGCGACCCGGGCCAGCACAGGGGTTTGTTCGAGGGAATCCCGTTCTTGAACCAGGAGCTGCACGGGCCCGACCAGGCCGTCCGCTTCAGATACAAATCGGCGTGCCGGGTGAATTCCTCGGCCGTCGCGCGGTTCACGCGCAGGCTCTTGATGTCCTCGACCTGGACCTTTTGCAACACCTGGATGATGTAGTTGGTGTACGCCTCCACCATTGGTATGACCGACCCGTGGCCCAGTGGGCCGTACGGGCCGATGAAGACGAAATAATTGGGCACCGACGGCACCGACAACCCCAGATACCCGACTATATCGCCCGTCTCGAACTCTTCTTGAATATTCTTACCGTCGACCATCATGGGGAAAGTAGGACGGAAGCTCGTGTCGAAACCGGTGGCGCAGATCACAACGTCGACCTCGCGTGCGTTGCCTTGGCCATCGACAAACCCATTCCGGGTCACTTCTTGGATTTCCTCTGTTAAGACAGTGGTCTTGTCCAGCGTCAAGGCTTCTAGGAACCCGTTGCCCGGCGTGGGGCGTCGACAGCCGACCCCAAAATTGCTCGGAATCAACTTGTCCATAAGCTCCGGCTTCTTTGCCAGTTTCCGCCGCATTTCCTGGATGGAGTACTCTCGGGCCTCCTTCGCGTCCTGGGAGCCGTTGATGTAGAACTTGAAGCGGATGTTCAGCTCGGATTCGATGGCCTTGCAGTAGGCCAGGTAGAAGTCGGGCTCGTCGCGGAATTTCTGCTGGGTCTCCTTTGAGTAGGCAAAGTTTTCGCCGTTCGGTCCCGCGTACGTGGGAGCAAAGCCCGCGGTGACCCAGATGGGCGATCGAGCCACCACGTAGAGCTGGTCGACTTTGTCGATAATGGTGGGCACCACCTGGACGCTGGAGCTCCCGGCCCCGATGACCAAGACCCTTTTGTTCTGCAGGTCGGCCTGCTGATCCCAGCGCGCCGTGTGCAGGAGAGTGCCCTGGAAGTCGTGGAGGCCTTTGATCTGGGGCCACCTCCAGGAGTTGAGCACGCCACCCCCGTGGAGGAAGAAGTCGGCGTAGTCGACGAAGACATCGGCGGGGTCCTGGTTGCGCATCACGCTCACCTTCCACTTCCCCGGCTCCTGGAGCCACTCGGCGTGCACGATCTTGTGATCGAGACGCGCGTACTTGAGCACGTCGTAGTCCTCGGCGATCTTACGGAAGTAGTCGTAGATCTGCTGGGAGCCAGAGTAATACCGCTCCCAGTCCGGCGACTTTGCCCAGCTGTACTGGTAGCAGACACTGGGAATATCACATGCGCACCCGGGGTATCTGTTTTCCAGCCAGGTGCCTCCGATGTCATGATTCTTCTCATAGATGACCAGCTCGACGTCCGTCATACGCTGTGAGAGGTGGTGGGCAAAGTTGATCCCGCTGCAACCCATGCCCATGAAGATGATTTTCAATTTCCGTCGGGTTCCCATAGGAGTCTCCCGGATCTTGTAGTCCGCGTCTCCGTTGATTTGGCCATCCTGTGGCTTTGGCAGATCAGGGGTCGAGGAATGGAGCGGTGTGGGCACGAGACGAGGGCTCAGAGCGGGCTTGGATTTTCCGAATGCTTCGTCTCGTATGTCGGCAGCTGGGGGTGCCTCTGCGACAGAAGGGGCCATCTTTCGACACACGTACAATCCTGAGTAAGTGGCAGAGATGCTAATATTGATAGCCTGAGCTCTTGTTACTAAAGGGGGAAGAAAATGGACCAGGGCTGGAGCTTGTGATATACAAGCCTAGCATCACAATTCGGCTTGCGAGGGGAGCAGTAAATCGGCGACAGTGAACTGAAGATCAAACAACATGTGCGAGCAAATAGCACTAGATTACGTCCTGCTCGGTGCTTCTGTGCCTCCTCGTATGACAATAGCGGCGAGGCGTGCGTGATGTTGGGAGAAGACGGCTCGTCCACAGCCCGTTGAACCCCCTTTTGGCCGAGCTTTCTGTTCTCGGTCCGGTTGGGCTTCGGTCTCCTGGTTGACCGGCACGCCGCGTTTTCTGCAGAACCCCCAAATCATCATCGTTATTGCTCCTTCGAGCCATCCTTTTGTTGAGGGGTCTTATTGGAGTAAGGAATGAAGATGGATTGCCTGTTGCCTCGGCCACGGTGCCGAATGCACTCGTCCTTTGAAGGGGTTGCTAGTAAGCTAGGCCGCTCGGTTAGCTTCATACCTCGAAGGCAAAAATGGCACTGATCATATGTGTTTGGATTTGGGAACAATATTAGCTCGCCCGTTGCACGCTAAACTATAGATGATTGTGCTTCGAGTCTGTAGATGGAGGAAACAAAAATCCTATTTAGTATTCACCAACTTCTTGGTTCTCGCCTGTTCGATTGTCTTTTCCGCCGCCGAAGACTCCCTTCAACGACCCCAGGAAGAAATGCCAGTTGATGGCACTGTCCGTTGTGGCCTAGTCTAGAGTTTTGCGGAACTATCGATTGTTGTATTCTGTAACAGCCGCCTCATAACTTTGCCGCTTGGAGTGCGAGGTATTTGATCGATAAAACGTACTCCCGCTGTCAGCCATTTGTGCTTCGAAAGCTTGGTCTCAACATAATCTTGGACTTCCTTTGCCGTCACTGTAGATCTCGGTGCCTTGACCACAAACGCTTTGGGGTACTCGCCGTCTCGTCTAGACTCAATCAGATATTTCCCCTAGAACTGAGATCTGGCTGCGGGGAGCTTGGATTGCTTACCTCCTTTCACCAACCACTGCAGCATCGGCAATGCCCGGATGGGTCAAAAGCGTCTGCTCGATTTCCGCAGGAGCGACTTGAAGTCCCTTGACCTTGATAAGTTCCTTGAATCATATTGTTATCAGCTTGATCGCCACGAGGATCTTCCAAATTTACCTTTAATCGATCGACAATGTATATGCAACCCCGATTGTCGATATAGCCAACATCGCCTGTCTTCAGCCACCTGGTGCCATCTTCGTGGACAATGATTTCCATGGTTTCTCGGGGCTTTTTATAGTAGCCTTTCATGACGTTCGGCCCCGATATCCATATTTCACCCACCGTATATGGCATTTCCTCAGGCTGCTCGAAGCCATCCTCTGGGACCGGCACGATCTTGGCCGATACATTGGGGTTGAGCCAACCAACCGACCGACCGTCGTCGTCGTCGTCTTGAGCAAACCCCGATGCCGAGCACGTCGTCTCGGTCAAACCCCAGCCTTGCTTCACCCGCACACCCGGCCGTAAATGAGTCTTTTCGACCAGTCTGCCTAGTTCTGGATTCAACGGCGCAGACCCCGTGACAACTGACTCGATTGACTTCAAGTTATACGACCTCGCATTCGGGTGCTTTGACAGGGCCACCATCAGAGTCGGAACTCCGGTCAAGAAGTTGATGCGATAGATGTCGAGGAACAACAGGTATCTCTCGATGCTGTATTTCATCATAATGAAGACCTTGACACCAAGTCGCGCCGCCGTCACACAGTAATACATTTGACCCTAGCTTGTCTGTGAGTCTGAGCGTGTTCCGTTCCGGTGGAAGACATTGTAGAGAGGCTCACATAGGCGTGGAACATAGGGAGAGGAGCCAACCACCGCTCACCGGAGAGGTCGATTCGTGCTTTCCGCTCCCGTGCGCATGGCGTGTTGGCCACCATGTTCCGTTTGAATATGACCTGGAGGGAGTTCGCAATGACATTCTGATGTGAGATCTCGACGCCTTTGGGTGTTCCAGTTGTCCTGCTCCAGTCAGTACCTGGTAGCAATCCAATATGAAGACCATGATTTCGATCCGCAACATACCCACTAGAGTAGTTGATTGCAACAGTAGTCTCTCGAGCTTCCTTGGCGGAGGATATGGGTTTCCAAGTCCATGTGGCGCTTTCGTTTTCGGCTGCCCAGATGTCGGTCCAGGATGGTAGGCCACTTTGAGTGCTTTTGTCTTCAGGGTCGGCGAATTCGAACACTCTGCCTTTCGGGATGCCCACTTGCGAAGCAGCTTCCAATGCTGTAGTGATCCCGGCAGAGCTTGCAATGATTAACTTCGCATCCGAGTCCTTCAATTGGTAGATGAGTTCTGAGCACGTTAGCTCCAGTCGCTCAAAGAAAGTCTCGTTGAATCCGAATTTATACCTGCAACAGAAGCACTTGGACTACAGCCAGTGAACACGCACCCCGCCGCCACTGTGCCCCAGTAGAGAATAGGGAAATACAGCGAGTTCCCTGAATAGAGCAACACCTTGTCGTTCGGTCGAAGGCCAAGGTTCTGTAGTCCTTTACCAAGCCTCTTGACGAGAAGCTCCGCCTGGTTTAGACTGAAGCAGCGATGGGGGCGATCTGCATCAAAGAATTGTGGCTGGGAACGCTGCTCATGGTCTCCGGACGAGAATATGAACGTCGTCAGGTCAATTGGTGGAATGTCGACCTTGTATTTCGAATCGTGCCGGATCGCCATGGGCATGCGTTACTCCTGAAGGTCCTGGTATCAAAGTTCCAGAGACCACCGACCCGCGCCAACAAGCTGTCTAGCACTAGGATAGTCATGCTAACAGTCACGGGCGTAACCACCCAATCTTATACACGGAGACTTTTCGTGTCAAAACCAGAAGCCCAGAAAACATGGCTCAAGATAGTCCTTGTTCGGATTGGCGGCCTCGGCTGCCTACCACTCGGCGCCGCATTGTTTCGATGCAAGAGTAATTTCACCCCGTTGTCCAATTGAAACTAGTCCACGCTTTGTGGGCTCGCGTCACAAAGGCGATTTCACAATAGAACTCTGAGAATCATGTATTTTTTAACCCTTGTGAGGGGACGCGGGAGTTCTGACAGAGTGCTAAAAGCTTTGGTAGAGTACCGAGTACACAACCATCAAGCATCCACGGGCAGACGAAGGAGAAAGCGACCAGTGACGCGGTTGCTGCCCTTTGGCTACGACTCACTACCCATCCTACAAAAACCAGTACTACTTCTTGACAACTTCAGTCATTAAATCTTCAGGCCACCATGCCTCGTCCACTCCGTTGCCCCGGGTTCCAACATTGTATCCCAAACGCACCGTCCCCGGTGGGAACTGCAGAACCGGTCTGGGGCTTCGAAACAGGAGTCCCCCCAAGGCCCCAGAAGCCCTTTTCTCAAAGAAGTCGGGGTTGAGGACTGTCTTATCCTTCCTCATCATCTCGATGTAGCGCGGAATAGTATAGTTCATGCTGTGGTAGTGTCGAAACACTGGTCTGCCGTTTCTTGTCCAGACGTCCTCCCAAACATCCGGCGGATACTCCCCTACCGTAAGGGCAAGCCACTGGTTGTAGTAATTGAGTGAGGTGTCGACCAAGTACGAGCCACCATGGACTGCTCGCTCTATGAGTGCATGCAGCGCACCACATGTCCCGATGATGCCAGTACAGTAGTCAGAATTGGGAAAGACGGGGGTGACGGCCTCGTCGTGGCCCATGGCGCGTCCGTAGCCCATAGACACGCCGGTATGGGCGTCGCTGATCGGCTGCCATCCACTCCGGTGTGAAAGGGGGCCGTCCCACCCGAAACAATTCTCGCGGATGTAAATAATGCCCCGTTCCCTGCCCTTGACCATATCGAATACCTGGTCTTGGCCAAACCCGTATTTGGCCAGGACATCAGGTCGGTAGCCGTTGACGACGATGTCCGCCTCCAGAATGAGATTCTTGAGCTTCAGTCTGTTCTCCTCTTTCCGCAGGTCCAGGTCGCAGTTCCACTTGCCCCAGTTGAGATCAGGCTGTAGGCCCGAAAAGTCTGGGAGGTGAGAGGCGGTGACTCTCATCACGCTGGCACCGAGCTCCGCCAGACCCCGCCCGATCGCAGGCCCTGCAATCACCCTTGTCAGGTCGACAACCTTGAGACCGCCGAGTGGTCGCTGCGGGCTGGTAAAGCTGGTCGACGGCCACCACCCAGCCACCTGGCTAGACCCTCCGTGCTTGGTGAGACGATACAAGTCAACCACGGAATTTGCTTTTCCCTGGGGGCTCCTGGCGTATTCCTCGGGGCTTAAGCAAATGGTTGCTGCCTGCCGATAAGTTTCTCCGAGGACCTTATCCCACTCTTCTGCGGTTTTCTCCTTCATGACTTCGATAAATGGCTTCCACGAGTCCTCGATTGTCACTATTTCAGACATGTCTCTGGGCAGACCAGCTGCCTCCAGCGACGGATCCGGGTTGAGGCTGCCATGAATGTGGAACCAACGGTCATCCTTCGTCTTGTAGATATTGTAGGCTGCTCGACGGTATAACGTCGACGCCATCTGGTGGAGATCGCAGTTTGGAAAGTATCTTGCATACTTTTCCGTGAGGTCGCGAATTGGCGTGGGTGAAATTGGAGCAGAGAAATCTGGATCAATCTCTAGAACTATAGATGACATGAAAAACAGCTGTGCATGATCGGTGTTGATGGTGATTTCTTTGGGCGACTCGTTGTACTTCCTCCCCAATAGTGCATTGATCATGACCGCCTCAAAGCCTTTCAAGGAGGCCACACTTTCCGCAAGCCTCCAGTTAATGGGAATGCAAGGTACTGCTGAGCCCTCAAATTTGACATATCGGGCCAATTCTTCGCACTCTGGAGGTAAGGATTGCTGCAGCCGGGATCGCAAAATCTCGCGCTCGAGCAAAGATTTGCATTCCTCTGGGACTGAGTATAGTTGCGACGGATCGACTTTCATCGTGGCTATTGCGACGGTGACATGTTCCCGGTAGAAAATGTGACTGTGTCCAATATATGTGCATGGGTATATAGTATGCTTTGGGAAGGCAGTCGCAAACGGCCTCCAGAATACGCCAATTTAGACCAGACACTTGCCGATGTAAGCAGGGCCGAAGCCAATCCCCACCCCCATGTGCCTCCCAGCAAGCCGACACATTCCTCCCTGAATCGAGGCCGAGAGCAGCTCGGCGAACGAGACGCAATGCCAGCTCGCTCGGCTAATTGCAGATTAACTCGCCGGGCTTTCTTCACGGCAGATCTGTCCCTATTTTTAAGGTCCTTGGAACCCTGCGAAGAGATTGGGTATAGCTGGCCTATCTAGGTCGTTGGGTGATTGTCATTCCTCGCTTGTTATTCTGTCGACAGAGATCGAATTCCGATGTACGCGAGCTTGGCCTCATGTTCTCGACTGCAACTAGGCAGCGCTATATACATCCATTGATAGAAAGTTGGTCTTCTGCCATATTAGCAGAGAAAGATTACTGGAAAGGGAGTCTTTTGTTGCAACAGTTTCCGAGATCATAGAGACATCTCCTTTCTTTCGTCTCACCGCCCTAAATTCTAATCCAAGGGGGAATTTATAAAACCGCCTCCTTTGCAAGAAACTTCTCAGGTATGTCTACATGCCGAGCCCTCAGGTACTCTGCCAGATTCTAAGATAGAGTATCAGCAGGCGAAGCTCAAGCTCAGATGCAGATGAACAATTGGTGACCTTACCTTTCCCAGCGCGTCCATCTTGACGGAGGTGCTCACACCGGCGCCTAGAAGACCGTGAATGACGAAGTGAACGGCACGGATATGCGGGAGTTCACATCGCTCGATATGCGTTTCTGCCGTTGCTTCGCGTGCCAAAAGCTCTGGTATCGTAAGGTCAGTCTTTCCTACGCTAGTACAGTCCCCAGGGCCCAATGCAGGGACGACAAAACTCACCCCGCAACCGTTCAGTCGTAAGAAGACTCCTAAGCCAGTCGTACTTTTCTGCTTCATGGATGCCTCTGGGGATGAAAAAGCCCACGTTGACATTTGCACCCTTGTCACCACTTCGAGCGTATACCGCGAGCCCGAGTGGAGCCTTGACAGTAGGCCCGAAGGCGGAAAACGGCGCCGGGTTGGCTGGCTGATAGTCTGGCTGGCCTGGAAGCAGATGTACCGGTGTGTAGACTTCATGCCCTGGAACAGCTATACCTCGTGCGTGGCCTTGAGAGACAAAGAAGACGTGTAGCTGGACGTGTTTCTGGTTGACCAGCCCCGGGAAGTACGTGGAGAGCAGTTTCGGTTCTGCCGTTCTGAAGTCCACGTTGGCCGTGAGGCCCGGATACCCAGATAATTGATTGCTCATGAGAGGACCCAAAAAGCGCCCAGAGCTCAAACATTTTGGGTCTTTTGCCTGTGCGAGGACTCGAAGCTGTAGAGTCGCTTCGAGCTGGCTTTGCGGATCCTCTTTCGGAGTTCCGTAAAGCTGGAAATCCAGGACATTGTACTGGCTGGTGTCCAGCATCTTGCGGGACATGATCTCGAAGCTCTGTGCCTTCTCCTTGGAGGCTAGCCCCGTCACGTAGAGCGAAAATTCGGCCTGATAACCGCCCAACGCCATAATTGCAACCTTCAGAGTCTCTGGGGCCGGAAGACCTACCACACGAATCAGCCTGCGAACCTGTTTCGCGCAGAACATCCGGCGGGAAGCGACAATTAAGCGGCGGGGCTATACACACCTTTGAATCCGGAGACGTGCACTCTGTCTGGGCCAATCTGCTCAACCTTGATACCAGACAGATCGGCGATTACGTCGGCGTTGTAGTAGAAAGGCCCTTGGATTTCGTAAAGAAGCTGTCCCCGGACCGTGTCCACTGTCACGCTGGTCTCGTATCAGCCGGAGCAATGCGTGCGGTGCACCAGGAAGGTTTGATATGGAGACGCACATCCCGTTCTGGTTCGAATGCTTCTGAATCACGCTAGTTCCATCCGTTCCAATCGAGGCGATCGGGAAGGATAAATCATAGTACTTTGGAAAGAGGCTCTGAAAGCCTCCGAAGTTGCCTCCAGTCTGCGTCGAGAGGTTGCTTAGCTTTGCCGATGCCCTTGGCCGATGACAACTTACGACGTAGCAGCCACATTCTATTAGATGTCCAGCGACAAGGGAGCCCGCAAGTTTGTCAACATCGGTTCGTTTCCAACCATGCCACCAGGCCGCCACCCCCATGACCTTGGAACAGCGTTTGTCAGCCCCAGACCACGCTAGAATGAGGTATTGCCTACAGTGCTTGCATCTGTGCATCGTCCACAAATGACGATGTCGGCTCCGGCCTCCAAAGCCTGGACGATCCCCCAGCAGCCAATGTAGACTAGGGCCAGGATGACATCTGGGTATTTGTGCTTCCAGCTCTGGAAGTCACCCGTCGCTCTCGTCAGGGGCTGTATGTCGAGATTGTTGATCTGGGGGAGGAGGTTGTCGCCAACAACATATGCGACTTTCCTTGGGCAACCTCGAGCCACTAGGAGCTTATGGACTTCCTCAGCGAGCCCCCTCGGATCGAGACCGCCGGCATTCACCACAATCCGAAGATTTGGGTTTCTGTAGTCCACATATTCTTGGAGGGCATCCCTCAGGGAATACAGGAATCCTGGCTCGTAGCCAGCTTTCTTGCCCGCACGAACCTGGAGCGACCTCGAAGCCAGATTGAACTGAGGAATGTGAGAAATGCAGAAGATTGGAACATGGATATGGAACAGGGTGGAAGTACCTCTGATAGCCAGTCCCCAACGATTGCATCGACTGTCGTATCCCCTGTTAGCATCGACTTCAGTCCTGAACACCGCATTAGCTGTCTTCTTGACACCCTCACCAAGCAACTCGATATGCCTCACCGTCTAATCGATCACCGGTCGAGCCTGACACGTTTCCCACCACAATTGGCCGTGACCCTTTTCCGAACACATTTGCAGCCATGCTGCCCGTCTGCTACTCGCTATCGCTGTGCTGGTCTCTTGAGGACACTGCTTGGTGAGAATATATTTAGACGCCACAGGTCTCCCCTTTCGGTCCCAGTCTGTCGTTTTACTCAATAGCAGCATTTACTCCACCTCACGGCGTACAACGCCTTCTACCTCGGCAATGTTGGCCGTCAACCTCCAAGGCCTACAGAGGCCGCTGCACCTCCTTGTACGGAGTACCTCTCCGGGTCTCGTGCCGTCTCGGCCATTGCCGATTCAACCGTGCGGCATTTCTTAGTGAGCCCGAGCAGGGTGGATGTTCCTTCCCTTGCCCTGACATTAGCGGCAGCACATTGAAGTATGGTTTCGGCCCGAGAGCCGTCAAAGCACTGCCAGAGGAATGACCTGAGCATTTCAATCTAATTAATTTAACACGGCTGCCAACCGCTGCTTTGTATTACATTTTCACTGCGCAACATGATTCTTCAGCCATTCTATGATCATGTCGTCAGTAGTTTTCCGCACGGCAGGATCAGTCAACTTTGAACCCATAGCATAAATATGGAGTTGACCCCATTCGATCGTCAGTTTGTATTCCAAGCCGGCCATTTCGCACATCAGCGCCCATTTCTCTGAATCGTATCGTGCAAATTCAGCACCTCCGGTGAGAATAAGCTGTGGGCTCAGGCCCTTAAGCTCTTCGGGCTGGCGATGGAGAGGATTAACCTCGGGGGAGTCGGGCGACCAGTTTCCGATGAAGAGCGAGACCAATGCAGGCACCGCCTTGTTGGCCATGACAAAGTAGTCGCTTTCGACGGCTGGGTTCCCTCCTACATAAGCCTTTAGAGCCATGTCGATCCAGGGAGAGATCAAAACTGTCGCAGCGGGCTGTGGTAGATTGAGCCGCTGAAGTTCGAGCCCAGCCAGTATGCAGAGTCCACCTAAACGTGGCCGTTAGCAGGAGATCCTCTGAAGTTTCTTTCTAATCGTCACCTCCAGCAGAATCTCCCATGAATACGATATTCTCGGGCACGATTTCATTGTCGAGCAGGTACTGATAGGCCTGGATGAAGGCACTCCTCTGTGCAGGGTGGCTTTCTCTGGTAGAGAGGGCTGCCGAGCACGCTTTAGCTCTCTCGGTGCGAGACAAAATACATTACCAGTTGACTCACGGTACTCGACACTGAAGAAAGCTAGATCGAGGTCTCTTTGAGCCGATTTTGCAATCCACCGCTCCATATAGTTGATATACATTCTTGCCTCACCACGCGCGTAACCTCCACCATGGGCAAACAAGACGACGCATTGTTGTTTCCCCTTGACAGATCTCGCAAATTCGGAAAGCTGTCGTGTTCCCGGAATGAGGTATGCGGGTACCTTCTCTTCCACCCGGCGAGCTCGCCGCAAGGAGAGATTTCCCACGGGTAGTCGGTGTGTCAAATCTGGAAAGGTCACAGCTGCCGCGGCGAGGTAGGCTCGTTGTATCTGGAGCCGTAGCGACTGGAAGATGGGAAAATGTGGCAGGAGTAAACGCCGCAGAAGTACGAGCGATACTTGGGACAGAAATGTATGTATGAAGAGCAGCGTCCGCAGCGGATGTCTGAGGAGCAGTAGCACGAGGTTTGCCATGATGAACGAATTGACTGACGATCCGAAATCATTGTCAGATAGAGGGACATTTTGACATTTAGAAAGTGTCTGTCTCTTTTGAGTTTGCTCCGCCAGCCGGCCTCGGTCTTGATGCGTTATCTGTGTAGCTGACACCGAAGGTATTTCGCAGCACCAGCCGTCCAGACCCTCGGCACCATTGTTGGCCGCATCTCTTGGCAGTCCGCAGCATCTATCCCTTTTCTCCAGATCCAGGAGGGCGTTGTTCATGAATCTGCCCTGGCACAAACTAGGACCTAGTCATGACGTCCGGCACAGACGCGCTCGAGCTTAGCCTCGATGGTGTCGTTCGATATACCTTGGAAGACACCGATACCGGTGAAGCCGTATTGATTGCCAAATGGGTCTCAACGCGCATCGTCACCTCTGGGAAAACCGGCACTGGTCGCGCCGTTCGAAGAAAGCGAACCGACCCCGGCGCACCTGACGCGACGTCCGACTTCGTGGGAGCGTGGACCATAGAATATTATGGGCCGGATGGCAAATTAGCAGTCATGCCCTTTCTTCTGGACCTGGAGCGGGAAGGCGAGGTATTGTCAATTCGTCCGACCAGTCCTGCACAACTCCTACGAGGTTTTCCGGAGGGAGTATATGCTGACACGCTGCTGGATAGATTTACCACGGAAGGTGGGCTGACCCTAACGGGCGGCCCTTGTTGGAAGGGTTTGGCTTCGAGGATGACGGAAAACTGTACATGAGATATGGAGACCGGCCAGCGTGAATCAACACCCGAGTATACTTACGCGTGTATGTTGCCAGCAGGCCACACCCAGAGGGACTAGGAGACTTTTAACAACTTGGTGCTGGAGGCTCTACTAATCGGATGAGAAAATGCCACTATGATTTGATACATTTGATCCGAGAACGGAATCCCGGTCAGTAGGAAAAGACACGGTCTGTCAAAGGATATAGTTTCCATTGCCTGAACCTCAATTACTGGCTCTGGCCAGACAGCTCACACAGAGAATCCAAATCGATAGGACTATTAGACGTTTCATTGAGATTCGGCTTTCACAGCCAATCGATGAGACGTGCGCAGCAAGATATCCTGAAGCTCATCCAAATACTCCCCATTCTCGTAGTCATCCTTTCCCAGGTCTAAATACCCCTGGGGCGCGGCGTCCCGGGGAACAATGCCAAAGGACCGCCCTGCAATGGAAAGCTTTAGTTCTGCACGGCATGGATAAGGATGGTGAGAAGTTCATGCTAACCATTTATCGAAGCATCAGAAGCGATCTTGAGCCACGCTCCAGCTGCGTCCGCGGCTTCGGCGAACACAATTCCTTTGCTTTTGCAATACTCTTGAACCGTGGGGCTGAGGATCGTGGTCCCCACGTACCTGTGGCGGAGAGTCAGAAAGATTACCATCCTGCTTGACTGGGGAGACCTGCCATGGGCCCGTAAGGTTCATGCGAACACCATCAACAGCCGTGGTCCTTCGAATGCATCTCATTAAACCGCGGCAACCCCATTTGGATGCCATATACTGGGGGATACCTGGGACGTCGAGGAAGCCCACGAGGCTTGCGTTCACGATTAGGCAACGATCGTGCTCTGCATCAAGAGGGTGCTTCATGAAGTAGTGGCGGGCCAGCTTGAGCGTATACATGACTCCGAGGAGGTTAATATTCACGATCTTTAGCTGAGGCTTGGCCGGTTCTTCCGTATCTGTGCTTCATTCAGATACTGTTGGCAATTGTGGATGTCACACCCCCAGTCCTGGCTCTCACCTTCGATAGTAAAAGCATCATCAGGCCCGCTGATGCCGGCATTGGCAACAACCACGTCGACAGACCTCCTGGGAGAGGCACTCGCCGCGAGCTTGAACATGGCCAGCTGGTCTTCCCAAGATGTGACATCGCAGCGGACGAATTTGGCGTTCCTAACCAGACCGTCAGCCAGATAGGTATCCCAACAACACGAGAGAACCAAGGCTGAGTTTGGAATCAAAGCCGCAAACATACGGAGCCAGTTCTGCCTCTAGCTTCGCTCCGTTCTGCTCGTCTGTGTCTCCGAATGTGACGTAGGCACTTCAAAGAGGATCGTTAGCACGCTGTGTGAAGGAGCTGGTCCAGGAATATTCGTGCCCTGCCGCGACAAATGCCCGAACTCCTTCCTCGCCCATCCCCTTTGCACCTGTTTCGAGTCCGTCAATCAAGAGTGACTCATGGTGAAGAAAACATCCGCCGAAACCCACCACCGGTGATGACGACACCCTTCCCTTCGAGGTTTGCCGGTTGAGCAGCATTCTTGCAGTCGACGACCTTCTTTTGGTACGCTGCGTAGGCCATGGTAAGCGGTTGTTTCTCGAGTCTCGGGAGGCACTGATGGAACAAAGCGAAACAGTCAAATGACGGGCATCTTTGAATGAACAAGGTCTGGCCGGCGTCCCAACAGATACTGAATTACTTGTCGGCAGAGTCGTCGGCGCCGAAGAAACCGGGGTCGAAGGTTGCATATAACCCAAGGACTCGGCCCGACCCCTGCAAGGCTGAAGGAGATATTGAAAAGGCGACCAACCGAGAACGGGAGCTTCAAGAGAGTCAAAGACGACCATTTCCTCTTGTTTTCGCATTATTGCTTGCTTCATCATGCCCACCCATTCCCCGACTCTGAATATTCCGCATTCTCTGTCCACCGTCTCTGTTTCGGTGATTGAGACAACCTCAAGAATCATTGCAAAAACCAACCTCGTCGTCCAACCACATATCCTGGGCCATGACGAGTTTAATTGTCCTTGCTACTCATTCCTCGTTGAACACAAGGGGACTGGGAAAAAGATTCTATTCGATCTAGGGATTCGAAAGGACCCCGAAAACCTGTCGCCCAGAACATACGCCTTCACCCAGGCAATGTCCATTTCCTCTAAACGGAACGTCTCGGACATCCTCGGAGACAAGGTATCCGAGATCTCTGAGATCATCTGGTCCCATCATCACTTCGATCATATTGGAGATCCGTCGTCGTTTCCGTCCTCGACCAATCTCGTCGTGGGGCCTGGTTTCAAGAACGAGTTCCTGCCGGGCTACCCTTCCAACAAGGAATCGTGGATAAAGGAGAGTGACTATGAGGGTCGCATACTTACGGAAGTGACATTCGAGAAGGCGGGCCTGAAATTGGGGCAATATGACGCAGTGGACTACTTTGGAGACGGGTCGTTCTATCTCCTCGACTGCCCTGGGCATACCATCGCTCATATCATGGGGTTGGCACGGACAACACCCGACAGCTTCGTCCTCATGGCTGCTGACTGTTGTCATCATGGCGGAGAGTTTCGACCAAATGCATACGATCCGTTGCCACAGATGGTCGATCTGCCGGCGACTGGCCACCATAAATCGCGAGCCCATCGAACACCGTGCCCCGGATCACTGTTCCTGAAGCTGCATCCCAAAAACTCACGGACGACGCCCTTCTATGAACTGATCAACCCACGTGACTCCGACACTGTCCGCGAAGCGATGAAGAGTCAACGCAAGTTGGAGGAGTTTGATGCCAGTGACGACGTGTTGGTTCTCACGGCCCACGACTCGGACGCGGCTGATATCATCGACCTGTATCCTAAGAAGATCGATGAGTGGAAAAGTAAAGACTGGAAAAGACAGCTCCAGTGGGCGTTTCTCAACGACTTCCAAGTCGAGTGACGCAGGTCGCCGTCGACGATGTCTTGTGCGTCGAGGCCGCGCTGACGTTGATGTTCAACATGTCGCGATGATTGCTTGGCTATTGAGTGTCTGTAGCGCATGACTGAGCCTGAAAATCGAGAGGTATACCTACCGATAGGATACGAAGTTCCCACGTCAGAGAAGATGAAAAATCCATTGGAAGAATGGGCTGATTACGCCGAAATCGCTGGGCGTATGTCCCTGAAATCCTTCTACAGTCGAGTATCGAGTCTGGAATATTTCTCGAAGATGCTCTTTGGTTTTATCTTTGGAAAAAGTACCCCTGGTTGAACCCCCTCCCCTGAGCCAAGGCTGTGCCTGCATCCGGCAGGGCAAGTAGCCCCGTCCAGCACGTGATTTCGTAGGATTCCCACTCGGGGTGAAAACACGCCGGAACCGAGTCGACTTCAAACGGGAAAATAGAAAGCAGGAGATTGGAAGACGGGGACGGAGGAGCCCCCAACACGGTCGAATCTTTCCCTGGTAGTTGTCGTATCCGCAAAGCTTGAAACACTCCCATGCAAGAAGACTGCTTGTTTGGGAAGGAAGAGACTTGGATATGCGAATACGATATGGTTCGTCGCGTCATTGAAGTCGCATGGTTCGTTTTGATGGGCGGCAGAAGGTTTGAGGAGATGGGAGACGAATGATGCCTAACTTGAGATCGTATTTCTTATATTCGATGTCGAGTGATTGGCTGCTCGGATGGTGGAACCTGAGCCCTCCGAATGCCCGTCCCATACGGATAGGCCTGC
Organism: Cladophialophora immunda; assembly: GCF_000835495.1. NCBI lineage: Eukaryota > Fungi > Ascomycota > Eurotiomycetes > Chaetothyriales > Herpotrichiellaceae > Cladophialophora > Cladophialophora immunda. The sequence continues at coordinate 3,869,194 of NW_015622545.1, forward strand.
TGTCAGCACCCCCATTGGCAGGAGGCAAGCCTAGAAGCCCTTAGCGTGCCCAGCAAGTCCGTTGGGGGTTACGGGCGATGGGGGGTCCCTTAGCGAAGCCCACTGGGCGGCACGTAGATCTCGCCTGGGTGCTTCCCCCCTCCCCCCCAATGGTGGCATTTTCTTCAACCACCAAAAACAGCCTTGGGCTTTTGCCCTCGCAAATTTGTCCTCTACCCACCCGCTAAACAACCCCCGTACCATATCTCAGGGATCTTGTTATTATATCTCTTAAATCCGCAGACATGTCTTTCTCCATAGAGTTTCTCCCTGCCCTTTGTTGGTTCAGGGTGATTTCCTTCTTCTTTCGCGGGCCTTGTTCCTGCTTTGAGTGTTACTAGGCCTTGTTTAATACGTTCACATCATTCATTTCACATTTCGTCACTCAAGCTCGTACATACCAAACATTCCTCATCTCTCTGCTACTACTACCCACGGACATCTGCCAAACTCTTGTCCCTCACCAATTCTTGTCTAGCAGCAGAGACGGCCAGCCCTGCGAGATCAGGATCTGAAACAAGGGTAAGCACTTTCAGCTGCAAAACATCGAATCCATCCCGGGCGGCTTCATCCCATTTCCGTCCGACGGTTGCGCAGCCTTGACGGCCCCACGCAAGGACTGCTGTCAAATCCTCCCGCCTCAGAGTACATTCGGAGACCGTACCGCGCCTCGTCGTGGTGAGGCTGTCCCTGCGATGGGTCTGTTCGCGAAGAAGACAACAAACCCGGCCTCGACCACTCTCGAGCCCACCAACCAAAACAATGCCAAGTCTGAAGATACCACTGCCGTACCCAGCCAAAATGTATCAGACACAGATTCGTTGGAGAAGAGCAGAGACACAGAGACAACCGTCGTGGATGAAAAGGCGCCCGAAACCAACGAGGGGCTGCAAGATGCTGCCACAGGACCAAAGGATACCTTTGTCCCTTCGGAGAAGACGACGCACCCCCAATCGGAGACCTGGGAAAAGGCAGAAGAGGAAGTACAGATTCAGAGCGACGCAAAGAGCACAACTTCCGCGAGTGTGGTTGCTCCAGCGGGCCCGGAAGACGATGATGAAATAGTCTATCCTGGAGGACTGAAACTGGCGCTGATCACCCTTGCCCTTTGCCTGTCGGTATTCTTGGTTGCGCTCGACAACACCATTATTGCGACGGCCATCCCCAAGATTACAGATCACTTTAACTCTCTGGGCGATGTCGGGTGGTATGGGTCAAGTTACCTGCTCACGACTTGCGCTTTGCAGTTGTTCTTTGGAAAGTCGGTACCCCAGGAGATCTGACCCAAGAATACCTTTGCTAAATTTTTTCCAGGCTGTACACCTTTTACTCCATCAAGACAGTATACCTTGTCTCCATTGTCATCTTTGAGGTTGGATCGGCTGTTTGCGGTGGTGCCCCAACCTCCGATGCGCTCATCGTTGGTCGTGCGATAGCCGGTGTCGGATCCGCAGGGATTTTTAGTGGTGCTTTGGTGATCATTGCATACACTGTACCGCTGATTAAACGACCGATCTATACTGGTGTCATTGGAGCCATGTATGGAATTGCCTCGATCGCTGGTCCGTTACTGGGTGGTGCCTTTACCGACGGGCCCGGTTGGCGGTGGTGCTGTAAGTGCAAGATGGACGATGTCTAACCTAAGATGCGGCTGACGGGAAATGCAGTTTATATCAACCTTCCTCTTGGTGGTGTTACCCTCGCAGTCATCTTCTTCTTCTTCCACTCGCCCGTCCGCAAGGCCGAGGAGAAAGTACCCCTTCGAGAACGCGCCCACCAACTCGACCTAGGCGGCACTGCTCTCTTCATCCTCGACATTGTCGTCTGCCTGTTGGCCTTGCAGTGGGGCGGCTCGACATATGCTTGGTCCAACTGGCGGATCATCCTATGTCTCACGCTTTTTGGTGTCCTGACCATCATCTTCATCATCCATCAATACTACATGAAGGAATTTGCCACCATCCCTTTCAACATCATCTCGCAACGAAGCGTGGCATCTGCCTGTTGGTTCGCGTTTGCCCTTGGTGCTGCCTTTTTTGTCTTGATTTACTGGGTGCCCATCTGGTTCCAAGCCATCAAGGGTGCATCTGCCTTCAAGTCTGGAATCATGTGCTTGCCCATGGTCCTGGCACTCGTACTAGCGAACATCCTAACTGGTGTGGGCACGACCGCGATTGGTTACTACGCTCCATTCTACATTGGGTGTGTGATCTTCTCTACCATCGGGGCAGGTCTTTTAACGACGTTCGAAACCTCCACCGGCCACGAGAAATGGATTGGTTATCAAATCATATACGGCTTTGGAGTTGGTCTAGGCATGCAACAAGCTCTCATCACTGTCCAGGCCGTTCTCCCCTTGAAGGACGTGCCTACGGGCACTGCGTTGGTTATGTTCATGCAAACATTCGGCGGCGCCCTTTTCGTCTCGGTCGCCCAAAACATATTCAACAATCGGCTCATGTCGGAGATCCCCAAACAGGCACCAGGAATCAATCCTGCCATTATCTTGCACGTCGGAGCGACGAGTCTCAAGGATCACGTCCCAAAAGCGGCGCTGCACGGTGTACAGACGGCGTACAATAACTCGTTGACGCAGACATGGTATATTGCGGTGGCAATGACATGTTTGCAGATCATCGGGGCTGCGTTTGTCGAGTGGAAGAGCGTGAAGGGCATGAAGCCCGGAGGCATAGCTGCCTAGTGGGCACTGCCGACACCACCGTCCAATATTTCGAGTGAGCATTTTGCCTCGGCGTTGGTGGCGATGTTGTTCTGTGGACTCTGCATCTGTATTGTGCATTCGTCAACCATTGATATGGGGAGATGCATTGGCAAAAGTGGTTGTCAGCCCGACTTGATGTGTTGGATATGGTGCTGGGCGTGTCATATCGTGTTACGAATCCCCACTACTTCACGACTGAATAGACTAGATATAGAGATCTGTCGGGACGGGGAGTGGTCCCTGTCCGACCCTCCAAAAGCTGAAATCGTTGTCGCCAGAAGCATTGCATCGCTCCGTTCTTCAGCAAGACGAGTAGTTGACGTTGATCCATCCCTCCTCTGCCCTCAGATGTGTCCTGTTCCGTTCACAATGGGCGATGCTTGTCGGAGCGGCATGCTCGCGATCGATCGGTCACCGTGGTTGATTCCTCGCTTGCTCGATCCGACACGCAGGGAGTGTTGGAGGGGGAGGTGAGATGCCCTTTGTGACCTCCGCCTTCTCCATCAGCTCGTCCACAATCGCACAGCCACTCGTCTCTTCATCCATACCTCCATCCATCCTCCGCGGGGCTCCGTCTCCCTGATCTCCATCCAGTGCTAGACCTGGCCTTGACCATGATGTCTCGCCGTGGCTTCGACCTTGACCGGGGTCCTAATCCTGATCCTGAACAGGACCCGTTTTCCCAGACCGAGATCCACCACCCCGACAACGACCCCGACTCCATCGACCCAAGTCCGAGCCCAACCAAACCCAGTTGATCATTCAAAACACAGTGTCGATATCCCCCCTTTTCCATATCCCTCACCCGACGAACAACTCCGAATACCGTACGCGCCTCCATTCTCTTTAGATACGCTTTGCCGACGGCTCCGTGCTTTTGCCAGGGCTATTCGACGATCCGGCGGCAGGTTAGACCCGAAGGAGATGTCGCGCAGTGTCGACCCGGCTGGTGCCAGCGCCCCTTCCGTGCTTTGGTGTCATCGGATTTAGTGGGTCGAATTGCCATTCATTCTGAATGGGTATGTTTGTCCTTATTCCTTTCGCATTCTTGATCAGGGGTCCCGGTGTGGACTTGCTGCTTCTTCCCATCAGCTACCTATCCCCGTACTCGAACCCCTTTATTGCCTTCGCGGGGACTTACCACAGCAAGTCCCGAGACCGATTTGATAGAGGTCCCTCTCATTTCTAGTAGTCCATCGGCTTTGTTTGGGGGTTGGGTACTTGACAACGAGATTGTTGTTATTGTTGGAAGTGACGTTGGCATCAAGGTTGACAGCACGGCATGCTCATTTCTTGTGCAGACCAGGCACGTACACGTGGCGGAGGTAGATCCCGTAGATGCCCAAGAAGACGGACACGAGGCCCGAGTACCAGATTGAAACGCAGATGAACATCTTTTCTTTTCCTCTCAAGTTCTTTGGGGGAAGATGGGAAGCTTTCGGGTTCGAGCTGATTGCAGAGAAAGGAGGGTGATGGAAAAAGAGTGGAAGAGAAAAGAGATTTAATGAATGAGTTTGTTGCGTCTGAGACGAGCTCGCCTGAGATCACTCGTAGCCTAAGAGAGATATCTGGAAGAGAGAGAATAAACTTGTAGATGATGTCTCCGTGACAGAAGGAGTGGGAGAGAAAGCCTTATATGAATGACGATGATGGGACTGTCAGTGCTTCAGGGACGGATCCATCCCCCCCTTTTTTGCTGATTTATCGCCTTTTTTTCCCCTCTGCTTACCATTATCCACAATTTATGAGCAGTTTGCATTACTCGTCCAGCACAGAGGAGCACAAGTACTCAGTGGCCCCCCCGTATGGAGCGCGAGAAATCAAAAGGGGTGGTGGTGATGGGTGATGATGGTGGGTACTCGTACGAGAGGCAGAGGTCGGCCTCGGCCTCCCAGGTTGGAACGGTATGCCCTTTTTGCTGTTCCCATTTTTTGGAGCCCGTGTGGCTCCAATTGGCCGTGGGATCGAGCAATTATTATCAAGCAGGAAATTGGGGCAAGGTTTGCAACAGAGCAGGGAGGACGAAGGGCCAGAAAAGAGAACCAGAAAAAAGACCGTGCGCCAGTAGTAGCTTGCGAGTTGAAGCTCGATCGTGGGTGTGGAGCTAGGAGCGCGTCGGAATCGCGGCAAGGCTTCGTTTTCGGGCTTCCAAATCGTCAGACGCGAACCCGGCGAGGGGAGCAACGGCTGCTGCTGGCACCACTCACAAGCATCAAGGGCAACAGGCTAATGGTGTGTCCCCATCGGCACTGTCATCATCATCATCACTCGTGATCAGCTCGTAATTAAAGGGGGGAGGATGGCTTAGGTAAACTTGCAGATTGAAACGACCTGAGATATCGACATATGGATGGACATGTGTTCACTGGTTGGTGGTGAACGGGCAAGACAACACAGTTATTAACATGCACAGCTGGGAGCCCGGATCCGACGGCTTTCCGTGCTCCGGCTCCAGTCGTTTTCATTGTTCGTGAGCTGGGGTTTGCCCAGAGGTTGCCGAGACGATCAAATTTCGGGGTGTCGGGAACGAAAACAACGCGAAATCATAATAATGCGAAGCCGGGCCAGCCGGGAAGGGTTCAATGAAATCCCTTCTCCTCCCGTTTCCTTCATTTCAACGTTGTATCGTCTCATGTGTGTTTGAGATCAGTGGAGATGAGATCGGACTCGACTTGGGCTCGAGCTCGACTATCAGGCCGGTTTGCTGCCCGCGAGAGGGGAATGACAAAGATGGTCACGGGTAAATAAATGGGTGCTCTGCCCCCGTCAAAGAATCCAGCAGTAAATTCAGTGGCAAAGGGAAGACAAAGCCTACAAGATTGTCTCTAGGATTGAAGGACTGCCTTGAGGCGAGATCATCATTTCTGAATGGTGAGTATATGTCTCAGCAAATGGTGCACCCAGTTGAGGAGCAAGACTTGGAAGATGGCGAAGCTGAGGACCCTTTATCCCAAGACAAAGAACACTGAGGCTGGACGTTCTCGTATACAGGACCTTCGAGGTAACATGCTGCAAGGAGCTCTTTGATTTCGAAAGAGCCGTCCGAGGCTATGGACGGCATACAGACGTCAATGCAACAAAGCACATAGCATCAGGTTTACTAAATCGAGACTATGGCAATAGCAGTCGGGGAAGCTCTTACAGAACCCTTATTCGTTGGATACATGCATCTTTCTCTATACTTTGCCCCGGACGCAACCTGCGAATACACCATCTTTAAGCCCAGCTATACTATGGAATCTAGACGTCAATGAAGAATACAGTCTTCCACCCTCCCCTGCTCCTCTGGCCAATCAGAGCCCATGCGATATCCGTGGGTCTCTCGGCCTGCCGCAGCCAATCAAAAGCCACGGACCAACACACTTCTCGTATATCAATAAATTGCAGATAACGATACGATCTTAACATCAAAGACTTTGCACCTCGCCCGTCTCTGTAGCGAGCATCACTCGCCCATTTACAAGACTGGGAGACGAGTCCTAGACAATACTCTCTGACTGTGACACACACACACACCGGCAATAACTGACGATCCACAAAGGGGACAGAGCTGCTCCATCTCATAATGCCAGAACATGCCGAGGAAGACTACAGGTTGTTGGACTTGCCGAGCGCGCAAGAAACGGTGTGACGATGGCCGGCCCTGCTGTTCCTCTTGTACACTGCGTGCCATAACCTGCTATGGGTACGACGAGAAGCCACAATGGATGGATGGTGGCGAGGCCGAGAAGACTGTCATGGAAGGCATCAAACGTCAGATCAAAGAGAGCTACAGACGTCGGCGCTCCAGAGGTTCTGGGATCAAGTCTCGCCATGTCAGGCGCGAAATCGCTCCGAGCACATTCGATCCGTCGTCGCCATCGTCGGTGTGGCCCCAGGATAAGCCCACGCCGTCAGATAACAGCACAGTTCCTTCCCATCATCAGCAAGGCCCGAATTGGGGAAATCCAGACCGGTTCAGCGCATACCTTGTTGCGCGCATCGCAAGGACTGAGCCACAGAGCCCAAACACCTCCGGCCCCGTATCGGACCGCAACCAATCAGTCTCTGCCTCCCCGAGTCGAGACCTGAGTACCCGGATCCCGTTTGACGAAGAAGAGCTCAATCTGGTCATGTACTACCTCGACCACATATTTCCCAGGCTGTCCCCGTATTTCAAACACTACGCAGGAGACACCGGCAGAGGCTGGCTTCTCAATCTGTTTTTGCGGACGAAACCACTGTGCAATGCCGCCGTCTGCCTGAGTGCATGCGACAAGGCCCAGTTCGTGCTGGGACCGCTTAGCGACATTCCGCAGCCATACCATGAGCTGGAGATGCAGCATTTGCGGAGCGTGGCAGATATGCGCGACCATCTCGATCAGCTATCCAAAAAGACGGGCGCCAGCCAGATGGCGGCAGGCGTGGAGGCCCTTGCCTGTATCATACATTTGATTTTCTTCGAGGTTCGTTTCACCCGCGTCATTCGCTGTTACTCTGGTGTGGCCCTGACTGACAATGTCCAGCTTTGGATTCCACGAAAGGGACTTATGAGCGATTGGGTCATGCACTTGGATGCAGCCAGCGCTCTGCTGTCCTCTCTCGACGTTTCGCCGCTCCCTTCTGAAGAATCCCCGATCTCCGAGACGTTGGAAGTCTCCCATCCTCACGAATACGAGGCCCAATGCAAATTCCCGACCGAGTTTCTGTCCGAAGGAGAACAATTGGCTTTCGACTTCTTTCTCGACTTCTACATCTATTGTTTCATCAACGCCACAGCGAGCCTGGGACTCACACCACAATCTGCGCAGTCGATTCGCAGAGTCCGCGCCTTGTGCCATCAAAATCCGGCCAGGCTGTGGGACAGACGGGGATGCGAAGACTGGGTCCTGCTCACGCTCCTCGACATTGCCATTCTCCGGGACTGGAAGCAGAAGTCCTCCCGCGCCGGGACCCTGAGCCTCCGAGAATTGAACCGCCGTGCCGAGATCATCGAGAGCCGGCTTCACGAGGGCGTGGCAAAGTTCGCCGGCCCCTTCTCCCCCTCGACTTTTGCCGCCGTGGACGAGGAAAAACGCATGGTCACAAACATCTACGTCAACGGCGCGCTGGTATTTCTCCACGTCGTGGTGTCAGGCTTCTACCCCAACATCCCCGAGATACGGCAGAGCGTCTTGCGGACGCTGCAGGCGCTCGAATACATGCGCGAGCACTCGGCGATCAATTTTCCATCCTGGCCGTACTGTGTTGCCGGTTGCCTGGCCCTGGAGTCGGAGTATTCCCGCTTCCGCGCCCTGGTGCCCCCTTTCGAGAAGGGCAAACATCCCTTGGTGCTGTCAAAGTGGACGCTGGAAATCATAGAGGAGTGTTGGAAGACTCGGGCATCGCAGCCCGAAGGAGAAGAGTCCTGTAGTTGGGTGACAGCTATGAACCATCTGGGGACCCGACTGCTACTTCTATAAATCCCCTTCACCAAAAAAACAACAACAACAGCCCGGTGCGCAATGACTCAGGAGCTCTTCTGCTTGACGGCCAGAGCCGTGGAAATCAGCTCCACTATTCCAAGGATCTTTTCCTCTTGAAGTCTGCGTCCGACGAGCTGCAAGCCGACTGGCGTGCCTTGTTGAACTTCTGGGTCGTCTTTTTTGGCAAAAGGAAGTTGATCGTTAGCAAGGTTTCAACCTGCAACACCACACCAATGTCCGGGGCCTACTCACACTCTTCCCAGGTTTTCTTGTCCAGGTCATTCAAGGGCTGGTAGTCCTTGTCGAAGGTGTCAACCGTCTTGTCGACTTTGGTGACCGGGAAGACGACGGATGTATAGTCGAGGGTGTTAACCCAAGGAGTATAACCTGGGGAAGCGTAAGCAGTCAGTTCCTGGGCCACAAAGTGACGAATCGAAAACCGGAGGATCCAGCACATACCAACGTGCATTGCCTTCTCGAATTGAAGCGCGGCAAAGGGCGCGACTGGTGTCAGGATCGCGTCCACCGGTCTGCCAGACTCGGTTTGCTTGGCGGTGCTGTTCCAGTACTCCATGTACTCCTGTTGATATTGCCGGAGCTTGAGATTAATTTCCCAGACCTTATCGATCGTCTTAGGCGTCCCAGCCTGTTCGCCATAGAATTCCTTGACCCGGTCTTGGAGAGGCTCACCGGAGAGCCCGATGTGATGCCATATGTCAACCCCGGAATCGGCGGTGAAGGCTTCAAACTGTTTCCCATGGTCAGAGCCAGATCTATGCAAACGATGTCTCCGAAAGCAATCGACCACTTACAGCCAGTTCGATGGCCCTCGTGTGCGACGGCGGCTTCCATTCCACGACATCGTGGCCCATTTCGAGGATCAGCTCTTTAACCGTCTCAAATGCCCTGCGGACGGCGGGCTGGGGATCCACCACGCCGTCGGTCGGCAGCAGCCCAAACGTGAGCTTGCTGCCGTCCGCAGGTAGCGGAGAGCACAGCTCATCCCTCCAGGGCATTTCCACCACTGCGGGGTCGTGGAGCCATGGTTCCTGGCTCAATACCGACCGAAGCATCAACTTCAGTGCTCCGGGAGATGAGGCTATCGGCCCACAAACGGATGGGATTGTGTTCTGCCCGGGCATGCTGTTGGCGGCGCCCGCGTATGGGAGACGACCGAATGAGGGTCTGATGCCATAGAGCCCGTTGAAAGCAGAGGGGATCCTGGGGATGATGGAATAAGCTGGGACCATCTCTCGAAAATCATCCGGTAGCCATTCTTACCTTATGCTTCCTCCAATGTCTGTGCCAAAGCCTATGGGACTTCCTCGCATGCCGACGAGGGCCCCTTCGCCGCCAGAGCTACCACCGCAGCTCATGAGACGATTGTGGGGGTTCAAGGTAAACCCGACGATGTTGTTCCACGTGAGGCCGCTCATCACGGTATGTGGGAGGCTTGTCTTGCAAAACGGCACCGCTCCGAGGGCCTTGGCCTCGCGGACCAGTTCGCTGTCGAAGTTTTTCTCCTTCCCCGTGCCCTTGACGCCTTCAAAAGTGTCAATCCACCCGACATATCCCATGGTCGTCTCCACGCCCTTGACGTGGAATTGGTCCTTGAAGCTGACGGGGAGTCCATGGAGCGGACCCGTCGGGCCATTCGCAGCCGCGAATGCCGCATCCAGTTCTTTGGCTCGCTCAATCGCCAGGTCAAAGAATATTTCGTGGAGGCAATTCGTCTGTTCAACGGCGAGGATTTAGTCAACCCAGCCGGATGCACACACACCGAAGATGGGTGATACCAACCAACTGATGGGCCAGCGCTGCTCGATGGCAGAAGGCCGTCACGACCTCGACAGCCGTCCATTTCCCTGTCGTAGTGTGTTCCGTGATCCGGACCGCGTCGCTCTCGGTGATCTCGACTTCTCGCGGAGACAGGAATTGCTGCACGTAGGCACCGGTGACATCCTTCTGATCGGCGGGCGAGGGGAGCGGGGAGGCCAGTCGCCATTCCGGTGGAATAGCCGCCAATATCGACTCTCGCTTCTTCTGCGCGCGTTCTTGCCAGGTCGAAGCCATGGTGATGCAAGATACCAAAAAGATAGCGACGCGTGCAGGAAGGGATGTTTGAGAGGCAGTGGTGAGGGGATTCTTTATGGTGTTGTCGGTGTTGTAGCATATATTATGTTTCCCAGGTCCAGACCTTGGAGAAATTCAGGTCTTGGGCGACTCACAATTCCGCGCCATGGCACGAGGAGATGGGCGCGGTCGAGGGATGGATGATTCATTCCGTGCCTGGGGAAAGCGCACCTCCTCGCTAGGCCACTGACTCTGATAACGTTTGTTTTCTTGTCTTGCATATCGGCATCGATAGAACAATTCCCTTCTTGTTTTGGGACGCGCTGAATGTTCTAGATCAGCGTATGAGAAATCCTTCTGGCCGTTTTGGCAGAGAAACGGACGAAATGCCACGGGTGGCGTCTTGAGGCTTGATAATTGCCGTGCTCGCATACGGGGTGCCCCATAGCACTAAGAGATACGAAGACCGGAGACACGCTGCCCCTGGGTCTCGGGCTGGCCAATGATCTGGCAGTGTTGAAGAGATACTCAACGGCGGGAAACCAGGGGGGTAGGCGCGGTTGAATCCAACGGCGGCAACGTCTGCATACTCGTATTATCTGTCGCCCTTCTCTATTGATCCTGCTGTGATCGACGCCAGACTATCGACTTGCATGAAGGAGATATCCGTAACCGTTTTGCGAGATTCTGTCACTCGCATGGGAAGAACCAGAAGTATCTCTTATCTTCAAAGCCCAGACAGACGGCACAGTTGACTCCAAGGTCGAAGGGACCCCTCTTGTTCTGGGTTCCTTATCTCTCGCTCCGTGCGAGGGATAGAGATATAAAAATGGGCGACATGGAGGTCGGTCTCGCGAGGCCCTCATCTCACTCAACGACGAACCATCGAACCCTCCCGAGCTGCCACCATCGTCTGCGTGTCGCATATCCAGATCCCGTCACCGGCTCGCCATGTCGACATATTCCGTTGGACCAGAGCTGAAAGTGCTGAGCCCCGGCATTGGCTATGGCATCATTGCTGGGATTGGCGCGGTCTTCTGCCTGGTCATGATCCTGACGACCAAGTTCCAGAACCGCTACTTCGCCTTCTCCACCAAACAGTCCGAGGAGTTCAACACGGCGTCCCGAAATGTCAAGCCCGGTCTCATTGTGGCAGGGATTGTGTCTGCGTGGACCTGGTCTGCAACGCTGCTCACGAGCTCCACCTTCGCATACTCGTTCGGTATCTCAGGGCCAATGTGGTATGCTGCCCTCGGTTCGTCGCAGGTGATATTGTTCGCCCTGCTCTCGCTCAGGGTCAAAAGAGATGTACCGGGAGCACATACGTTTCCGGAGATTGTTCTGTCTCGCCATGGCAAAGGTGGGTCATTAGCTGGCAGTTGCATATCAACCAACAGACTAACAAACATGCAGTGGCTCACGGCATCTATACGTTCTTCGGATGGGTCGTTAACATGTGTAAGTTCCCCTCTGCGAACGCATATGGGCACCTCAACATTTGAAGAACTCTTCGCTAACCTCTTGTTACCTTTTCGAATCACAGTCGTTGGTGCTACACTGGTGCTAGGAGGATCACAGGTACTGGCGGGACTCTCAGGCGTCAATGTCTATGCAGCTTGTTTTATTGTAAGTCATCGAAGTGAACAGCATGGACATATTACTCACACGCCTCATCACGCAGATCCCCATCGCTGTCGCCGCCTACGTTATCCAAGGTGGACTTCGAAGCACCTTTGTGGCCGACTACCTACACACTGTGATTCTCTTTGTGGCAATCTTCATCTTTGCCTTTACGCTGTACACCTCAGATGACTACACCGGCAGCCCGGGAAAGGTCTACGATCTCCTGGTCGAGGCTTCGAAGCAGACTCCCCTTGCTGGAAACCGTCATGGCTCGTGGCTCACGTTTCAATCCTCCACCGGCATCAAGTTCGCCGCTGTCATCTTCCTCGGCAGTTTCTCGACGGTCTGGCTCGACCAGGCGTACTGGCAGCGCGCGATTGCTTCGAAGCCAGAGACCAGCGTGAAAGCATACCTCTTAGGCGGGGTAAGTGCCCATTGAAGGGTCCTTCGACTTCTGTTGGCTCAAATGAAAGATTTGGTTGCTAATTCTCAAGGACAGTTGGCGTGGTATGGGATTCCATACGGATTTGCAACGGTCATGGGCCTAGGCGCTGTCGCGTTGACCGGCTCCCCATCCTTCCCAACCTACCCTAACCCTCTCAATGCAGCGCAGGTCGGAGGAGGCTTTGCAGCGCCAGCCACAGCAATCGCTCTGATGGGCAAGAATGGAGCAGCCTTGATGCTGCTGCTCCTGTTCATGGCAGTCACCTCGGCAGCATCAGCCGAGCTTATTGCTGTGTCCTCGCTTTGGACATTTGATGTCTATAAGCTCTATATCAACCCCTCGGCCTCGTCCTCCAAGCTGGTCACTCAGGCCCATTACGGCATTGTGGCGTACTCTTTGATACTGGCGGCCTTCTGCTGCGCCCTGAGTGCCAGTGGCATCGACATCACCTGGATTCTGACCGTGGGTGGCGTCCTTGTGGGAGGAGGCGGCATTCCCCTAGGACTTATCGTTCTGTTCCCGTCGAGAATGTCAACCGCGGCAGCTATCGGGGCTCCGCTGATCGCCTCGCCGCTGGGGCTCACCGCTTGGTTTGTCACGACACATATCCGCTCCGGAACGATCAATGCTGTGACCACAGGCGACCTCACCAATGCCTTGGTCGGTAGTGCCACTGCCTGCGGTACTGGAGCGGTCGTGGCGGTGGTCTTCTCCCTCCTCTTCCCGTACAAATACACCTCGACGGATCCCGCGCATATCGCCCGCGTGCAAAAGATTCAGGGCACCACAACCCTCCACGGCCGTGAGGTACTCACAGAGTTAAACCCCAGCACGGCACCCACCGTAGGGGACGAGAAACTAGGCGAGACCAAGGCCGAACAATCCACAATTGCCCCGGTATCGACGAGCACCTCCCAACCCGGCGCCGGTGCTGCCACAGGCAACGACGTCGTCGACTACCTCCTAGCCAACCACATCGAGCCGCTGGATCTCAAGGCGTACCAGCGCGCCCGCCGCCTGGCCTACTGAGGCTGCGGGGTCTTCTTCGTGCTGGCCATCGTGCTGTTCCCCTTCACCTTTTTCGGGACCGGGTACATCTTCACCAAGGCCGCCTTCACGGGCTGGGTCGTCGTCAGCTTCATCTGGGTCTTCTTCAGCGCCATCGCCTGCATCCTCTGGCCCGTGCTGGAAAGCTACCCGACCTTGCGGGACATGACGAGAATGCTCCTCCGAGACACGTTCGACCGCAAGGCCAACGAAGAGGCGGTGGCGCATTCGGCGCCCGTGGAGCAGCGCGAATTTAGTTCCCCGGCTTAGAGGGAGCGACTTCAGATCAAGGGGATCTGATTTGCGTGCGTCGGTGATGAATAGAGGCCATACATGGACAGTGGGTGATGGGGCATAGAAAAAAAGTCTTTCTCGCGCGAGTCCGAGACCAGGAGGAGATGAGACCATTCAAATTATAATGGGGGAGGGCACCCAGCTGGGTTAAACGAAGACAGGAGTGAAGGAAAGAAAGATACAAAACAAGGGAGTCGACACCGCTCTCGTTCCCTCTTCCCTTTTCCTGTCAGCAGCCTCGAGTGCTAAGTAAAAGCAGCTTGACAGATTCTCGAATGTAGTTAGTGTGTGCATCGGTGCTCATATGTGTTCATGCTCCTCCCTCTTTCCTTCGACGAAGATACATAAGACTCCGACTCTGCCAACTTTGCTTGCTAAAGGGTATCAACAGACCCCTCCAGAGTAAACCAAATCACATCCTCGCGAACTGCTCCGGCATCCTGGAAACCGACGTGACGGGGATAAAGTTGCCATCGCGGGGGAGGACATCGCTCCTGCTCCTGCGCTCGGGCGCCGCCTCCTCGGCGACATGGCGCCTCATGTCGTACAGGTTCATCTCGTCGACGGTCAGCTTGCCCGTGGCGACCGCGGCCGCGTACCCGATCCTCTGGCTGGAGAAGCCGATGCGCTCGGTGATGTCCTCGCGCGCGCGGGCGCTGGCGGCCTGCACGCGGGTGGCGCGGGGCTTGCGGACGCGCTCGTAGAGGTCCAGGCCGGCGGCGACGTCGGCGGCGGCCGCGGACGCGTAGGTGTACTCCCGGCCGAAGATCAGGCCCAGCGCCGCGGCGTCCTCAAGGGCCTGGCACGCCCCCTGGCTCTGGTCCGGGAGCATTGGGTGCGCGGCGTCGCCGAGCAGGCACGTCCGGCCGGCCGTCCAGCGCGGATACGGCTCGTGCACGAACAGCCGCCATGGCCGGATGTCCCTGGCCTCCCGGAACAGAGCCAGCAGCCGCGCGTCGAGGTCCGGGAACGGCGCGAGCAGGTCGTCCACGCTGGCCGCGTGGTTCCACCCCTCCGAGGCGTGGTCGGACTTGGCGGTTGGGAAGAAGCAGTAGAAGCTGTTGACCTCCCCGGCTCGGCACGGCGAGTAGACGATCTTCTCGATCCCCTCGCCGCCCCAGAACTCGATCGCCCGGTTGCCCGTCAGGTCGAGCAGGCCGAGCCGCGCGACCTCGCTGGCCTCGATCACGCAGTGGTAGCAGGTCGAGGTGGACTGTTTGCGGGTTGGGATTATCCCCAAGGTGCGCCGGACGGCGGACTGTGGCACGTTAGAGATGCACTGGGGCCATGTTGTTTGGGAGAGAAAGAGTGAACTCACGCCAATCCCGTCGGCTCCGACGATCATGTCGTGCTGTGCAACGACCCCATTCTCGAACGTCACGATTCCTCTTTCGTGGTCGATCTCCTTGCATTTATGGTCCAACCGCAATCTCGCTGGAGTCCCTTCGCCGAGACCGGTGGCCGAGTCCATGAGCATCTCGTGCATGTTGACTCGATGGAACATGTTGTAGACCTGCAACCAATCCAGTAAGTCAAAGGCTCTTTCTGTTGACTACCCCCGAACTCGACAAGAGACTTACCCAGCCCCATTGATCCTTGTAGTCGGACAGGTCGTAGACGCTCTGCACGGCGCCCGTCTTCCAGTCGTGGCGGATCAACTTCTGCAACACCACCGTCTTGCCGAGGGAGATGTCGACGTTCCACTCTTCCAGCCACCGGGTGCCGTTGGCGGCACAACTGATCGACGCCCCGACCTCTCCAGCAAAGTGAGCCTGCTCGTAAATGGTCACGGTGTGGCCTGCTCGACGTAGAGATGTTGCTGCCGCCAGGCCCCCTTTCCCCGTGTTAGAATACACTTCAAGTACCGTAGTCTCTTGAGTCTATCGCACTCACCAATGCCGCCGCCGATAACAGCGACGTCCAACGGCTTCCAACCTTCCGCCATATGGTGTGAGGATCGGTGATTCTTGTGTGTCGTATGCAGCCAGGCGTCTTGGGCAATGAGGGCTTAGATTGCGCGATCAGAGGAGAGACTTGTTGTGCGTTCGAGCCTTCTTGACCTGTGCCAGTGAACCGCCGTCCAGTATTTCAAATTTCCCAATGTCCCATATGCCGTCATTGACGCCGTTAGGTTCTTATGCCCTGATAAGAACCCAAGACATTTTCTCTCGGGACGCCTCATTGATTGGCGCCATAGCCGTTCCACAGGGTCGCATGGACGTGGTAACAAATGCTTGATTTGGCAAGAAAGATGGCCGGTGTCCGTTTGGTACCGCAACAAGGTTGTCGTTTGGTGGCCTCTTAGGTGAGAGGTTGCGTGGTGTCTGATGCTAGTTGGGTGTCTGACCTCGAGACTGGCAACACCATTCGTCCATTTGTCGGGTAATGCACCAGTGCGCTGCCCGCCACCCGCGCATCTGTTGTTCATCAGCAAAAGCGGCTTAGTCTGACACCCAGCTTCAGTACCGTATGCACGACCACGAGATCTACTTGGACGTGTCAGACCGAAACAACTCCTGTGCGTCGGATATGGGCGTTGGGGTTGCGGAGAAGTGTATCATGAGGAGTTGGCTGTTCGACTGAGTGTCCGAGCGGAGTGACGCCGGGGCTTTTCCGCGCTGTACACACATCAGCGTCGTGGAAGTTGGTTGATTCCTGGAGGAATCTCCTTGTTGAAGAGGTCAGAATATAGTCAAACATCCATATAAGAAAGCAGCCAGTCATCTTCACATCGAGAGTCCTTGCGTTCAGAGTCCTATTGAATTCCAAAATGCTCGGTAAAGTGGCCCTCGAAGAAGCATTCGCGTTGCCCCGATTTGCGGAGAGAACACGATGGTGGGCATCGATGTTCGCGGTGAATCCGGACAAGCATGCCCGCGAGATGACCGACATCAACGACATCCGGATCCAGTACATGGACAAGTACGGAGTAGGGTACCAGATCCTGTCGTACACGGCTCCTGGGGTCCAGGACGTCTTTGACAGGAAGGAAGCAGAGGCGTTAGCGACTGAGATCAATGACTACCTCGCATCGACGATCAAGGCTCATCCAGACAGGTTTGGAGCGTTCGCGTATGTCTTTCCTCCAGATTTTGTGCGTGAACAAGTGTTAACCATCTCCTTAGAACGCTGTCTATGCATGACCCAAAACAGGCAGCAGATGAGCTTCGACGCTGTGTCACGCAATATGGATTCAAGGGTGCGCTGGTCAACGACACTCAACGCACAGGCCCTGATGGAGACGACATGATCTTTTATGACTCGGCGGAATGGGACGGGTTCTGGTCGACGGTGACTGAACTGGACGTCCCATTCTATCTGCATCCTCGCAATCCCACTGGCACCATGTATGAGAAGCTGTGGGCGGCGAGGAAATGGCTCGTCGGTCCTCCCCTGAGTTTTGCCCAAGGGGTCAGTCTGCATCTTCTGGGGATGGTGACGAACGGTGTCTTCGACCGGCATCCTAAGCTCCAAGTGGTCATCGGGCACCTGGGCGAGCACATCCCCTTCGACATGTGGCGTATCAACCACTGGTTCGAAGACGTCAAGAAGCCCCTGGGGCTGAAGGAGACATGCAAGAAGACGATCCGCGAATACTTTGCCCAGAACATCTGGATCACCACCAGCGGGCACTTTTCGACGCCGACGCTGCATTTCTGCCTCAACGAGATCGGCGCGGATCGGATCCTGTTTTCGATCGACTATCCCTTTGAGAAGTTTGAAGATGCGTGCGAGTGGTACGACAATGCCGAGATCAACGAGGTCGACCGAAGGAAGATTGGCAAGGACAATGCGAGGAAGTTGTTCAAGCTGCCCGAGTTCAAGGACTGCGATGTCTGAAGTTGGTGATTGGTTCTTTGGAGGCTCTTCTGGATGCGGCCTAGGTTAGTGGTTAGGTAGCTCTTTGGGCCTCGAGCCCCAAGGCTTTAACTAGAATCAGCCCCCGGGGGAATCTCCACGATGCCCATCAACCCCGCAGAAGCCTTATCTTGCTTATCCTTTAACTAAGGCTGGAGTGGGCCCTAGTCTCAAGCCCTAATAGTGTCGTGCTTATCTGTTCGTTCCACCAACGCCACGAGAATAATGACTCTTGTCCTTACCTACACTATCTAACAACATCCTTCCCAATCACCATCAATGCCTACAACATGAAGAGAGATGCCTCGTCCCAAGGTCCGTCCTGAGGATCGACAGCGGTCCGCCAAAGCATGTCTACCCTGTAAGGCCTCGAAGAAACGCTGCAACGCTCAACAACCATGCTCCAACTGTGTAAGGCGAAGAACGCCGTCGTCCTGTCGTTATCTGGAATCGAGTCATGCCAGGCATCAGTCTCAGACTCCGTATAGTCAGCCAGAAGTGCTCCGAGCATCGGTACATGAGTCCAACCGGGTT
Source organism: Cladophialophora immunda (assembly GCF_000835495.1). Taxonomy (NCBI): domain Eukaryota; kingdom Fungi; phylum Ascomycota; class Eurotiomycetes; order Chaetothyriales; family Herpotrichiellaceae; genus Cladophialophora; species Cladophialophora immunda. The sequence goes on from NW_015622545.1 coordinate 3,887,273, forward strand.
GTGGCGAGGCCTGAGTATGGCGCATCAGCACCCAGAGATGCGGCGACACATGTTCCCCGTGCAGTTAATTCAGCCCCGCGCGACTCGTCGGCATCAACTAGCCAGAGGCTCACGGGAGGCCGAATGCTTCTCAATTCGAAGGGAGAAAAAGGTATGAGATTGCTTAGTTGCCGCTGAGAGAGCTTCGAAAACTGAGGCGCTGGTGGTCTAGTCTACATTGGAGGATTCGCCTCGCTGTCATTTTTGCAGTTTCTTCGCCAGACCATCAGGCAGCAAATGGGCCCCTCGCTCTTCACGGAAAATACCCGTCGCCATGTCATGCTAGAGGCCACCAGTCCCGAAGACACAAGCAACAACTTCGTCGAAGACGAACACCAGAAACGAGCCATGATCGACGTCTACTTTGTTGCTGTAAGTTGCGTCGGGCGGTGGCCAAGGATAAAGAGATTGCTCACAACAATAGACCAACGGAATGCTAGACCTATTTTCTCGAGAAGAAGTTGAGGCATATTCTGCAACGGTGGACACCCCAAGTGCCGAGAAACGCGAATACATGACGGCTGCACTCGACCTCATGGTTGCCATTGGAGCGCAATGCCGAGCAGCAGATCAGTTCGATCGTCAGTATGCCGTAAGACTCTTTTCCAGAGCACAGAAAACCGCTCTCGCCAGCGGACTCGAGGACCCCTGTCTTGACATGGTTCGTTGTTTCCTGCTCATGACCTTCTACATGCTGGGAGCCTGTCGAAGGAACGCCGCCTTTATGTACATGGGAATTGCCAGTCAGGCTGCCTCTGCTCTAGGCCTCCATGTCACCGAACAATATCGTCATTTCAATGCTTCAGATCAAAGCGTGCGGTAAGTCACATTCCAGCGTCCGCATTCTTGATCCGTTTGTCCTGCTGACTGCGATAGGCTGCGCACGCTGAGGAGCCTTCGAGTCCTGGATGTGATGTATTGTTCGATTCTCGGGAGACCTTATTCAACAGGCGCAATCAGAACCGACCACGTCACACCGAACAGTGGCGACGTCGAGACAAGCAGTCCCCGCCAGCTCAGATTGAATGCAAGCTTCCGGGTCTGCACCATTATCGCGCAGATCACACAGCGCCTTGACTGTGACGGTTCTATGGGTCTGAGCACTGCCGAGGAGTTTCTGAAGCGCCTCCAGGAATGGAGTGTCAGTCTTCCGGATGACATGCGGCAGTTCAAGAAGCCGGTCGACCAACCCTTGGCGCTGTCGGAGCAGGAACAAATGATAGGGAATATTCACGTCTCCTGTGTTTATTATTTTGCTGTGATGCTCGTGACCCGGCCCTTTTTGATTTCACATCTGATGCAACAATTGACCGGGAATGCAGGCGATGGCTCCGTCACTATAGCAACCCCTGACGCGCAGGCGAATGTGATTGATGTGGCCCAGGCCTGCATTGATTCCGCAATTCTCATGGCCAATATGTGCTACGAGGCCCTCCAGTCTGGCATTCTGCTCAAACAGATGTGCATAATGAAGTAAGGAGCCGACACCCTGCCCCTTGGGCTGATGTAGGCTGACTTTCCCAGGGCGTGGGTCTTCGCCGCCGGCCTGGTGCTGGGATTCTCCATGTTCGCGCAGGGTGAATCCCGCTTCGACATGGACGACGCGTTCAACAACGCGCGCGAGGTCCTCCGGAATCTCTCCATCCACAGCCCGCAGGCAGAGCACTACTACGAGATCCTCAGCGGCTTCGCCGACGTCATCCAACGACACCGCCAGCATCTCTCGCGCGAGAGGCGCCGCTCCAAGAATAAATATGTCGACCAGATCTTGGCGCTGGATGCCAGTCCGAGTGCCGGCGGATCGCACTCGACTTCCTCTCCGCGGACGCCATTGTCCACCGACCACGGCATCGGACCTCTAAGCACTGCAATACCGGGCGGAAGTGAAACAGGAGGTGGTGTTCTTGGGACTGACTTTGACTTTAATGGACCACTGCAGATGGCGGATTATAGCCAGTGGCCGCTGGAAAACGGGGGCGGCTTTGACTTTGGCATGTTCGGCTGGGACAACTTTGCCATGCAAATTTCCGAGAACTTTTCCTTCGACAACGAGCCAGCTTGGGGTGTCACTTGAAAAGCATGCTGCTGTTGGTTTCGGAATTACAGAAATACTCTCCATGAAAGCATTCCAGAAGGACACCGGGGTTTTCTTAGCATACTTGAACTTTATCATATGCTCTCTATTATAGTGAGTGACCACGGTTGCCGATAGCCTCCACGAACTAGAAAGTTACCCCATCACGACGAGGTGCGAAGATCATTCGAGATCTGTATGAATCATATTAAATGACAATGCCTCACTCCTGCCTTACAAGCATCGAATCGCGGTATGACAGGGACAGTATATGGGCCTGTGTATACTTGAAGAGTAATTCATTTCCCAATCACCTGCGCCTGCATTCTACGACTGAGATTACCAGAACAAAAAGGATAGCTATCACCGCGCGCAATCGTCACTCGTATCCCTAGAACTTCAGTGTTGGAACATGCTCCAAAAAAAAATGGCTCTGCTTTTGCAGAGCCTGGTTTTCGGCGCAGTTTGGGAATAAGTCGACAAGTGGCAAGATTCATGGAGTCGTACCCTCAAAACGAGTAGTCTAAAGAGGGCCGCTCTCATTCTGCAGAAATGCTAGATCCCGGTCTCAGATTGCACTCCATTACTTGCCCGAGAGCTTCAGGATTGGGCAGGTCTATAGAGACCAAGATGCTCTGTCTGAAGATTGAAGGGTGGAATGCAAAATCCCGGTCATGCTATTCTGTTGAACAGATTGGAAGTCACTTTTCGAACGCGATTATGCATCCAAACCTCTTCTTCAATGGCACAGGCTTGTAGTGCGCGAGTTTTAGTATGTATTGGGGATCTCCTCGTCGAATAGCCGGCTCTTTGTTGCGTCGCCTTGTCCTTGGAACGCATCTCTCTTCCATATTTGATAGATCTTGCAAGGAGGCCAGAGAGGGTGACCATCGTTGAAACCGTGCGCGGTGCTCCAGTGTCGCGTCCTGTCTTTCCACGTTTTCCCAAAGCCCAGGGAGCCTTGCGGCGGAATGTTTGGGGCGCTCCCTTGCTCCACCCGGAACGTGTCGTCGAGATTCCTCATTCGGCGATTTTGGCCAATTTAAGAACGCACCATACCGGTTGCATTCAGACCAAGTCACTCACCACCTCCTTCATCCTTCTACCACGCACAGCGACTCCTTACTTCTTCTCCTACTCCGCGCGAATCCCTTTCATTTCCCTGGCCCCAGAGGCACAAAAGAAATACCCAGCGCAGAGGAAGCAAAATGGCGACATCCCCAACTCTGCCGTACTTTTCGCCACCAGACCAGCTCCCGGCCCCGCTGCCCACCGTCACCGAGATCATAGCCGCGACGCAATTCATGGATAATGCTCGATGCGAGCTACACCGCAACGTCGTCCGAGTCGGGGAACACTTTGTTGTCAAGTTCGGGCGGCGCATCCGTCTCCAGGAAGGCGAAAACATGCTCTTCATCCAGCAGAGTACAAGCCTGGGTGTTCCGACCGTCTATTCGCTTTTTCACGACGAAGCGACCGGTAACAACTTCATCATCCAGGAATACATCGCAGGTCAGACAAGTATTGGGGAAAGGCGAATCAAAGCGACAAGGAGGCAGTCGTCACCCAGCTCCGGCATTACTTTGACGAACTCCGCAGTCTCCCATCACCTGGCTATTTCGGTGGCGTATGGCGAAAACCCATCCTCGATGGTTATGTAACAGGTGGACCAACGGCTCCGCACGTTCCGCCATGCGATACAGAGAAGCAATGGGTCGACACCATGATTCGACGCGCCGAGGCCTCGTACCCCATTGAACCACCTGTACGATCGGAGCTTACCAAGCGTATGATCTACTCGATCTTCCAAGGCCATAACTCTGTCTTCACACATGGCGATCTTCATCCGTCGAACATCCTCCTCCGCGACGATAACACGATTGTGGTAATCGACTGGGCGTACTCGGGCTGGCATCCAAGCTACGTGGAGTACTGCAACATCATGCTGGTTATGAGCTTTGAGACCGATTGGGCTCTGTGGATATCGCGGTTTCTCGATGAATATGTTGGTGAGTCGAGTTGGATGCACGATATTCGTGGGTGGATGATGCGGGGTGGAGTGGCGGCATGGAGTTGATACTACCTTGGACACGGGCAGTAGTACTGCGCGCAGCGGCAGGCGCTCGTGATGTTGGACAAAATACAAAGAGCGAAAAGGACAGCCTTCCATTACTCTGCAACATAGGTGTCGAGATCGACATTCTTACAAAGCCCTCCGTACCTCCCCTTACTCGCAGACCTCTCTCTAGAGGTTGTCTCCGTCCTTGGTACCGAATCAAAGTTGGGATCTCGCAAGCCCAGCCGCCAATATCAACGCTCTCCAAGTCAGAAAGGAGTACCAGGGGTCGAGACAGGGGGCGAAAGTGCCAGGGTTGAGATCGTGGCCCAAGACATTGATTGGTGCCATCGGTACTAATTTTCAAACCGTTAGCCTTGAGGGTACTGGCCCAAGGAAGTGCAGGAAGACCTCCATGTGGCGCGCTTACCTCAAGGTAGGTTCCATAGCGCCTTGCCACCTCCGTGCCTTCAGATAGTCGAGGGCTATTGCTCTCCAGATAGTGTATGCAAGCGTTGAGAGATCCTCGTTCTTGGTCCCCACGTTCCAGCAGCGCACCATTTCGAGACAATGGACATATAGCCTGTCTTGGGAGAAACTTGAGCTGGTGACAGTTGGTGAAGGGGCCCCCGCGAACGTACATCAGGGTGTTTGCCCGTCTGCATGCTCGCCTTGAAATGGTGACCAATCTAGTTCATCCCAGGAAGCTCAATGTCTCGGAGCTGGAAAATGTGGTATCATCCCTGATGGTGTTGTACGGGGATCGAATTCGTTAGCATACACGTGCTAGAACCCGTAGAGGCCTATCTAGAACCGTTTGATAGGAAGGGTTTTCTGTTCGCGGCCCTGTCTCACTCTGCCACCAACAACACATCAACCAAACCAAACGCTGGAGGAAGGTATATAGTTAACAGGTCAGAATCGACAGCAGGACGATCTACAGGACGTCGCGGGAACAGTAAACAAGGAAGAATAGAAGGCCGAAGGCACAGCTAGCGAAGCTACGGAAGCGGGCGTTTTCAAAGCCTTGAAATGCCGGAAATTGAGAATGCAGGGCCCGCGTTGCAGGTCCCCTTCTGCAGGTTCACAGCTGTACTTACACCGCTCAGGGCCCAGCTCAGGGCTCGCCAAGCCATTTGTGATTTTCTTCCACCCTTTTGGGTTGACAGCGGTGCCGCCATCCATATCTTCAAACAAAACCTCCTACTCTTCCATTCGATGGGAGAGAATTGGTAAGGAGGAACGTTTCGCCTCTCGAATTTTCAAATTCTAGTGTACAGATATTTATCAGCCGCATCAGATCGGTGACTGAGGGCTGATAAAAAAAACAGAGATCGAGAATGTGTCACTTGATTGAGTACAGTGACCGGAAGCCAGTCCAAAACGAGGCTGTCTCCATCGACGTTTTCGAGTAAGCATTGCTTGGTCGATGGGAGCTGGTATTCCCAGGGCAGAAGGCACGTCGTCCAGAATGACCTTCCTACGCGCCTGGTGCCTAACTCTATCGGGAAGGTTAGACGGCTCCACTGCAATAGTGCACTGCCACGACCACACATTCCCAGTAGTTATGTGCCATCAATCAATGGAATAGATCAATTGCAAGAACATGTTGGTTACAGCACACGCAACTATGACACCAGCACGGGAGACCAGAAATAGGCCCTTTTCTAGAACAGTTAAGCCTCGAGCCAACCCCTTGAAAATGATGGGTGCCTTCGATGCCTCGACGATATTGTGAGCCTGCCCAAATGTATACCAGCCTTATGCGGTGGAGGCAGGTGTGGGCCCGAGTTCCATCGTTGAAACTAGCTAGCCATGATGTATTCTGCTGAGGATACTGATCAGCGGTATATACACCCGGGATGAGGTTCGTCCGAGTTCCACATTTCCGCATCTGGCATCATAGCCTGAACTGGAAGTATGGGCTCAATCGGGTTTGCTCCACATACAATTCGCATCTCTATTTCGAAACATACGCTCGCAAGACCTGGATTGATTTATCAGCAAACGTGCTGGATAGTGAGTGTTGCTCTTCTGGTGCGACTATATATTCTTGCGAGGGAACAGCACCATCGCCTCTCGCTGGAGCACCAAGCAACACTCAAACGGCAGGCGTCTTCGTGCTCTGTTCAGTCAATTTCACACAATACTTCCCCGTAACCCAATTTCAACGGCTCAGAATCGGAATCATGGCTCCCTTCCACATCGGCGCGCTGGTGTACAACTACCAGGCAATCGACGTCATCGGTCCTTTTGATTTACTCAACTCTTCTGGGAAGGCTCTCCTCAACGCCATGAGCTTCTTCATCCCCATCGACAAAAAGGTCCTCTCCGACGCCCCCGAGTTCGTGTTCCACCACATCGGCGAGACTCTCGACCCCGTTCACCTGCTCACCAGTTCCGTCACCATCGTGCCCAACACCACCGTCGAAGACTGTCCGGATTTGGATGCCCTCCTCATCGGCGGCCCCAACGTCGCCGACTTCGAGCTTTCCCCGAAGTATGCCGATTTCATTCGCCGCCACGTCGCCGCCGGCAAGCTACTCTTCACGATCTGCACCGGCGCCGGTGTGGTGGCGTCGACCGGAGCCCTTGACGGACGAACCGCCACAATCAACAACCAAGAATTCCACTGGACGAAGAAGCAGTACCCCAAGGTCAACTGGACCAAGGACAAGAAATGGGTGGTCGACGGAAACATTTGGACGGGCAGCGGTGCCGTGGCGGGCATGGACATGATCGCCCATTGGATCAAGGAGAATTATGGCTTGGATGTGATGACGCAGGGAACGAGTGGGCTGGACTACGAGCCGAGGGATATTGATGGGGCATTTGATACCGTGTTGAAGCAGAGGTATGATGCTAGTGGGAAGCGCTTGCCTGCGCACATATTCCCGTGATCGACCGCCAAGTCAAGTCGGCAGCAACTAGGTATTCTAGAAGCTAGAGAAGACCAGTGAACGTGTCAGCCGATCTCTGTAAACAAAATTTCTTTGTTCCCCGCGTACGTTGATACCGTTTCAAGCTTTCATCTGCTTCTTCGGTCACATTAGAGCATCGGTCCCAAGACGGGCGGTCGATTCAGTGGTCTCTGCTCGTCGGCTATGCAGACTGGCGATGGCCGTTAACGAGAGGAAGGACCATTTGCCTAAAACAGCTGAGCTAGCTAGTCTTCAATATTATTGAGGTGCTTGCATTAGCACTTACCAGAAAATAGCTGTTAAGAGGCATAATGGCGACACTCAATCCGAGACCGACCAAATGAAAGTGCGAAAATAAAAGTCATTCCTGTCGATTATATTTCTGGGCAGTACAGTAGTCTGCGCTATGGCTACCATGTAAGCCCCTCCAGAGCTATAACTGGATTCGCGATTCCTGTTCCCAAGTCATCCATATACACAAATGCCCCTTCCCTCCAACTCAGTAGTGAGAACTAAGTTCGGCCAATAGGAGTTGGCTGAGGCAGTGGCAGATGAATTCGAGCACTCCCATGTTGATATTTCTTCATCTTCATTTTCAGCCGTCTGCGTCGCTGGCAGCCACTTACACGAGGCTTCTCAATTGAAAGGATATGCAAAGTCCGGAACGAAATGTTGAGTACGAGACGAGGGTCGGACATTTAGGACGGTTAGAAGAGAGTTGATAGCCTTCTGATGTGTCTTGCTTTAAATCCGAGCAAACTTCACTGAGAGATTTGGAGTTTGATTTAGTTGTCGTCGGCATCTGGATGCGAGAAGTAACCGACTCCAGTGCGGGGGGCCGGTGCGGTCGTCAAGCGCCATCCTGATCAGTCGCAGAGGCTATTTCGGAACGACCTGGTTGGATACAATAAGTCCGCCCGAAAGTCCGGCCGGCCAGCCTCGTGCTGGTTGGGCCCTACGAGAGAAGGTCGTCCTTATCCAGTATTGATCGTTCTCGCTTCGATCGAGGCGGAGATCGACAGGGGTGTGTACTGCACCATAAGGAAAATGTATTGACCGCCGGAAAAAAACAAAATCAGAGTTTGAGTGGCGCCGACGTTGACCCTCGGAGTTAGCTATATCGCCAGCGTGAGTGTCGGTGAGGTGCTTAATATCGAACGGAGGTATGATCAGAATGATGCAAAGACTGCCATACTCTCCCATCCGTTATAAAAAGAGAGAGTGTCAAAGGTTCGGTGGTCAGCTGGGATTGATCACAACACTGCCGAGACATTATCGTTTACCAACATGGAAGTCCCGAAGACTCCTCACTCTTGGATTCCATCATGGTGTCGCTGGGAGACCGACAACCCGCCGCCATTGACCATGAGGCTGAACATTCTGTACGCCTGCGCGGCGGGTTTCACTTCAGCCAACCTCTATTACAGCTACCCCATCTTACATATTCTGGCCAAGGACTTCAATACCACGCAAACGGGAGTCGCGAGTATACCTGCATTGGCACAAGCCGGAGACGCCACCGGCCTCCTCTTGATTCTTCCGCTGGCCGACTTCCTCCCACGGAGGACCTTCACCATTACCTTGTTGTCTTTGTCGATGGCATTTTGGTATGTTGGCGGAATGGCCTCCACCCACCAAGAAAGTCGCTGACCGTTATACAGGATTGGCCTCTGTGTGACCACAGACCTGACTGTTTTCCTCGTTCTCACCTATCTTTCCGCCCTCTTCACAGGTATCACCCAAATCATGCTCCCTCTGGTGGCTGAGCTCTCGCGTGCGGAGAAACGTGCGTTCAATATCTCGATTGTCGCCGCAGGCCCGACACTTTCCATTCTGCTGGCGCGTATATTGTCGGGGATCGTCGCAAACTATACATCCTGGCGGAATGTGTACTGGCTGGCCTTGGGTTTACAGGGAGGCGTGCTCCTTGCCCTGTGGCTATTCATGCCGGACTATCCCGCCATCAACCCAACACCTGCACTGAAGATTGTGAAGACTTACCCCAAAATCCTATGGACAATCGTGACCATGTATTGGAAACACGCAGTTCTCGTTCAAGCAGCACTTCTCTCGTACTGCACCTTTTTCTGCGTGTCTTCGTTCTGGACCACCCTCACCTTCTTGTTGAGCGAGGCCCCCTATCGCTATAGCACCACCATCATTGGCATCTTTGGTCTGGTCGGCGCCGCAACCATGGTCTTGGGCCCGCTTTACAGCACGTTCATCATCAAGCCGCTCGGACAACCTCTCTTCTCCGCGATCGTCGGCAAATGCGTGAGCTTGATTGGGATCGTAGTCGGGACGTTTGCCGGTAGATACAATGTCGCCGGCCCGATCATCCAAGCTTTGTTGCTCGATGCAGGGCTGATGATTGTGCAAATCTCAAACAGGATGGCTATTCACCCGTGCGAACCGAAGGGAGGGAACAGAATCAATACAGCATTCGTTAGCGTGCTCTACCTGGGACAGTTGAGTGGAACCAAGGCAGGAAACCTGATGTATGAGCAGCATGGAGGATGGCTTGCAAGTGGTGGTCTCAGCATTGCTGTTATTGCGTTCAGCTATGTTGTTGCGCTGCTGAGAGGACCCCATGAGACTGGTTGGATTGGCTGGAGCGGTGGATGGAGGCTGAAGCCGGATGTCAAGAGGCCAGAGGAAGATCCAGAAGCAGTAAATGGACGGCTTGCGGAGGAAGTGAAAGATGGGTGAGAGATGATGATGCTAGGCGCGACTTACTCATCCGCCGTGTTAGTTAAGCGGCACGATGCCTAGACTGGGACATCGTGTCCTTATCACTGGTGCATTGCGGACGCAGCCGGTGCCCATATGCGGGGCATCGCCGTTCCGCCACTGCAGCTCAAGTCGCGTTCAATTGAAGGCTGCATTTTCCACCCTTGCGCCATCGCGTGCGGCGTTGCAGCTGTCCATAGAAAAAAGTGCCATGAAGTTACGGTGAAACTGTCCTCTACTCATTTTTCGAAGGTGAAGCTGTCCCTTTCTCTTTCTCTTTGACACTTGGTTTCCTCCTGTTGCTCCGAGAATATCAAGACCTCCCAATCTCGTCAACCGGCCCCTTCCCCTCCTCTCATTGACTCCTCACCGCCGCAACCATGGCCGAACTGTACCCCGACCTTAAGGACCGACCTGTCAAGGAGACCGTCTGCCTCTTCGACGTCGATGGCACTCTCACACCTGCGAGACAGTCTGTGTCTGCTGAGATGCTGAAAACCTTGTCCAACCTGAGACACAAGTGCGCAATTGGCTTCGTACGTGAGCCCATCAGTGGAGAGGGGTGCCGATGGAACTGACCCTTAAATAGGTTGGAGGTTCAGACCTCGCTAAACAGCAGGAGCAGTTGGGCACTCCGTCTCTTCCTGTCACCACCCTCTTTGACTTCTGCTTCGCCGAGAATGGCCTCACAGCCTATCGCCTGGGCAAGCCGTTGGCCTCTCACTCCTTCATCCAGTGGCTTGGAGAAGAGAAATACCAAAAGCTGGCCAAATTCTGTCTGAGATACCTCTCCGAGCTTGAGGATCTCCCTCGCATGCGTGGAACCTTCATCGAATTCCGAAATGGCATGATCAACGTCAGCCCGGTTGGTCGTAATGCCAGCAAGGCAGAAAGAGACGAGTTTGAGGCGTGGGACAAAAAGAGCAAATGCAGACCTCAGATGATTGAGGCGATTCAGAAGGAATTCCCCGATTTGGGACTCACGTACGGGCACTTTTGGGAATATCCTCGTTTGCGTTAAGCTGACATACACTCCAGATACTCGATCGGCGGCCAAATCTCCTTCGATGTCTTCCCCACAGGATGGGACAAGACTTACTGCCTGCAACATATCGAGGCTGAAGCAGATTCCAGCAAGGGTCTGTCTGGCATCCACTACAAGAACATCCATTTCTTCGGAGACAAGGCCTTCAAGGGAGGCAACGACTGGGAAATCTACAGCGACCCTCGAACCATTGGTCATTCTGTGAAGGGGCCGGAGGATACCATCGCCCAGCTCAAGGAGATCTTTGACGTCTGACTGGCAGCGCGCCTCTGATAAGCAAGACGAGGATTCCCTCTTCTCGCCCAGCACTCGGCTTTTGTGTGTTTTGACTCGGATCATACACTTTCTTTAGGGATTGGGAGCGACGACACAGAGAGCATCCAGGGTTAGAAAGATTCCATGGATCAAAAATGGATTGAATCAACAGACATAGAGGGATAGACCAAATGGTTTCACGCCGTAAGTGGATGGCTTGAGATAAGATCGAAGGGATCGAAAGATCGATTTCACCAATTGAGTCTTGAGGTGATTTTTCTTCGTGGTCCAACTTTTGCTTGAGCACTGCCTGGAGAGCTGATGAGAGTCCTCCCTGTCACTCACGCCCTCTCCCACACACACTTTTCTCACAGCACACGGCGTGAATCATTTGATCCTTCTCCCTAGTCCCACGACGCTCATCGTTCTGGGGCACCACTAATCCGTTGTTGAATGTCCCTTGGTCCCTTCAAAACTCAGACGCCTCGCTCTTCGGCACTACATTACATCCACCATCGCCACCTCGGTCGTCCGTGTATATGCGTCACGCTATTCGAACGAGCTTCAACGCCATTCCACGTTGGGCTCATTGCTCTCCCACAGGAGAACGCAGCAGCTGCAGGAAAATCTCCTGCCGAATTGGGCTGTTACCGCCGCTGCTTTTGGGCGCCGACTTCCCTCGATGCCAAGAATGCTACTGTATAGAAACTACGCCAATCAAGGATTAGTGTGTACTCCCTTCCGTTATGCGACGACCACCTGCGAGCACAACTAGGCCAACCATTTAAATGTTGGCCCTCAATATCAAGTATAACATTGCTCGGCGAGAGATGGTCCTGCAGCTCTTTATTTGTGCTTGAACTGCTGATGCTGCTCCTTGTACTGTCTTAGAATGCCTTACGGCGTTTCTGCCACCCTTGCCACTATCTTGAACCCGCTTACTTTGCCTTCATTCCCAAGCGGCACACCTTCTTCCAACATTCCAAGCAAACCTTTGCTGACAAGCCTCACAGGGTGCGGCCGCAACTTTCCCTGCCTCGCCAAAGTCTCCGTGAGCCCTGTGAACATCTTCGCGAACTCAAATTGCTCCCGATTCGGCGGATAATACTTCCCGAACTTGTCAAATGCCTCGCCCGCAAAGGTCACCAGCACACTGAAGCTGTGCTTCACGTCCTTCCGCGGGATGTCGTTGAAGAGGATCGTTCCGTACTTCTTGTCCGCGCCGGGGTCGGTGGAGAGAGCCGTCATGCAGATCTCGACGCCCTCGGCGGAGCCAATCGTGTCCCAGACTAGCTTCAGCCGACCCTTGGTGTATTCGCGGATCTGTTCGCCACAGGTCGGGTCGGTATAGTCGAACACGGCCTCGGCGCCGCGGGATTTGCAGAGGTCAAAGTTGCGAGGCGAGCAGGTTGTTAGGACAGCATAACCGGCTCTAGCATCAAGGCATCAGCGATTAGGTGCGTCTTTTGGATCGACTCCTCATTCCACGACGCGGACAGTGGGCGGTCAGAGGGAAACTCACAGGCTGCAATACTGAATAGCCAACGTCCCCGCCGACGAACTCCCGCCGTAGATCAAAACATACTCCTTTTCCTTTCCAATTCCTACAACATCGTCGTCGACGCTAGGCAATCTCAGCTTCATCTCCTGAAACAACCCCTGCCCACAGGTGATCGAGCTCGCGCCCACCGTTGCTGCCTCCTCAAAGCTCCACATCTCAGGTATCTTCATGCAGCAGTCACCCTTGGCCACAATGACCTCCGCCCAAGCCCCGTCCTCTGCCTCGTTGAAATTCGCGCCATGCGCGAACCCAAAGACCCGATCCCCTTTTCTGAACCGTTTCACCACGTCACGTCCAGATTCGAGAACGGTGCCGGAGAAGTCGCATCCTAACAGTCCGTTAGGCGCGGCGCGGGATTGAGAAATCGCCTTGACGTCAGTTGGGTTGAGAGCCACTGCGACAGTCGAGATCAGGAGATAATCGGGGCGAAGACGGGGAAGGGCTCGGTCAGTTATAAGTTCGGCAGCCGTGCCGTTCCAGATTATGGCCTTCATCATCATGGAGTTTTTGTTTTTGGAAGGATATCATCGGATGGTAAATGGCCCGTCCACCCTTTGGAACCGGCGGCCTTGCCGGCTTCATTTATGCGTGTTGACCTTTTGCCCAGATCTCTTTGATCTCGGAGCTTGTACTAGTTTGTGCTAGTTATCTTTTCCGTTGTGGTGCTCTCCTTCAGACGGTTACTATCGCCGTCTTGCCAGGCACTGCTGACAAATTTGGATGATGCTGTTCTGCTAATACGATAGATCATAAGCTGCATAAGTATGGCAGGCTCGGAAATAGGAGTTTGCGGGGTCTCTGCAGACTTTGGCTTAGTGGACACAGCTAATTAGTTTTTTTAGACCTTTCTTTGGAATGTTGCCCAGTTCTGCCCTGACTTGGCTGCATCCGGGACCGATTGTATGTGTGTCGTCTCGCGAGGCTGAGATCCACAAGGCTGGATCGATGCCCTCTCATTAGCATTCAACACACTTATCTAGTCCAGGCCAATCCTCTCGCTTGCCCCGTCATCACCATCATTACCCCTCCACCAACTTCAAAATCTCCATGACCTGTGCCTTCGTCGTCAGCGGCACCGGATTCGTTCTACACCAGGGATCCTCTAGACACCTTTCCGCAAGGAGCTGCAACGTCTGATCCCCTTCCACACCCACTTCCCTCAACGTCCTCGGCATCCCAAACTCGCGAAACAGTCCATCAAGCACATCTCCCAAGTCTGCTGAAGAACGCTTCAGACCTCGCTTTTCTAGCGTCTCGCGGATATAGTCATCGGACCAAAGGGCCACAAGGGCGCGTTGTTGCCGAGGCGCGTTGACGCGGGCGTTGTATTTCATGACCGCAGGGCATAGAACGCACGACGTGTGGCCGTGAGCGACGTTCATGGTGCCCAGTTCGTGGCCGATAGCGTGTGAGGCGCCCAGGTGCACGCCTCGACATAATCCTGACTTCAGTGTCAATGACTTTTTGTTTTGAAACGCCTTGTGGCCGTGCAAAGGCCGGGGGCCAAGATCCAACATACCATCCATCGCATAGTTCGAGCCGAACTGCGTCGCCAACCTCGCCTGCAAATCCGTTGGGTCCTTTTTCAACTGCAAAAGGCCTCGCACCACCAACACTAACCCCTTGGCCGCGGCCTCTTCCGTCTCAGCCTCAATATCGGGATTCAAGGACCCCAACAACTCGACGCAGTGGTCAATGCTGCGCACCCCGGAACTCATCCAGACCCACTCGGGCGAATGCCGTGCGAGCTCCGGGTCCAAGATCACCACGTCGGCGAAAAGGCTCTGTAGGACAAAGATCTTCTTCACCCCGTCCGTGGCGTCGATGCCCCCGGCGTACGGTGAGTACTCACCCGCCGAAAGCGTCGTGGGCACATTAATCATCGCGAACGGCGGCGGGTTCACGTCCGGCGGATCCGAGTTGGGGTGGTATTTGTAGTCGATGTCGTGCTGCATGGTGGCTTTGAGTTTGTCCGACATGGCGCCCAGCCCGGCCAGGTCATGCAGGCCGTTGGCGAGGGCGAGGCCGGCGAGCTTGACGCCGTCGGTGATGGAGCCGCCGCCCAGGGTGACGACGAGGTCCGCGCCGGATTGCTCTCTGGTTCAAGGGCGTAAGTACGCGGGTCAAAAGACAACAGCGTCGCCATGACTTGGCAGTTCATCCCGGGGGCCATTTTCGGGGCTCAAACGGGGGGGAAGCGGTGGACGACTCACATCTCCTTGGCCAATGCCAGAACATGCGTCCAGGGCGTATGGCTCGGGAACCCGACGTTCTTGCCCGCGAGCCTCGACCCCAGCGCATGTTCCAGCCTCGCCACACAGTCCGTGTGTTCAGCAAGCGAGCCCGACACGACCGCAAAGACGCGCTGTTTTCCCAATCTCTCGACATGGCGGGACACAAGTTCAGGGAAGGGCAGACCGGAGGATACCAGGCCCCGTTTGCGCCATGGGAAGGTTGGCCGGGTTGTTTCTTGAGGGGTGGTGATGGAGCCCATATTGTTGAGACTCCCTGGGTTGTTCGGACTACGATACACAATATGAAAAATTTGACTGGGGTGGGTGGCTGGTCAAAGCTACCGTTCGAACTCCTTCTCGTCACTGCGCTTTTGAATGTCCCCAAAAGTAGGAATCGCCCAGATTGAGCATTTGAGTTCCGGCGATGGGAAAAATGGTATTAGCGAAGCAATCGAATAGGGTTCAAGAGTAAATGTCCCCCGTGTCGTTAAGGGAACTCACTCATCAACATGCTGGACAAACACAACCTCCGCTTCGATGGAAGAATCCCTATTTTGCTTCCCTGACAGGTTGTCGATCGCCGTGGCGAGACGGACCTCCCAAGGCCCTCCTAGGGCACCGAGCTCAGGCGGTGATAGAGTTTTGTTGTCTTCGCAGCCAAGACGGCGTCTTGGACGCGTTGCGGGGTGGTGCGTCGGATTTGTAAGTGGCCTTGGGGACCGGACTCGCAGCAGCATGAGCCACGCATGTCACTGATGGGCACTGTGGGCGAATTCTAGCTAAAGGGAATATGATGCACTCTCTACGCGACTGGATTGATCGATGTAATACGATAGAAAGCGGATGAATCAAGGACTGGTGAATCAAGTTAAAGAGCAAAGCATTTCAGGAATCGTTCAACTTCGGCAGACGTTTGATTGTTTACTTGCAGCTGCGATAGTGGGATTCAGAACACCAAGGACACTCCATCAGCGGGGTGATAAGTGGTCTCTCCAGTCCTACCTAAAGACCTCAAAGAACTTGGTCTATTGCCTTTTCAATGTGCTGGGGGCCCTTTACCCTTGCTTCCAGATCTTCCTTCGTATTCTCTGCATCAGGGGATGCGAATCCACCTGTGCCCTCAACATACTGCTTGGTCTCCTCCCAAGATTCGGCAACCTTGTCCCCAAACACCCCCGCGAGTTCTTCAAGGGTCCTGCCCTTGGTCTCGGGATAGAAGAAGTACACGATGACGACATAGACGCAGTCGAGAACCAGCCAGATGATGAAGTACTTCCAAGTCATGGCCGCGATGGCGAGGGGCGCGGTCTGAGTCATGAGGACGCCCATGCAGTTGAAGACGATGTAGCCGCAGGCGACGCCGGTGGCTCGGATCTTGGTCGGCATGATTTCTGACGCGTACTGGAGGGGCGATAATGTTAGTACATCTGACCGACTGTCCGACGCTGGAATGCCATCAAAGCTCACAGTAGTCCCAAAGGTATTCATGATTGCCGCGTAGCCAAATACCGTGAGGTAGATGCCGACATTGATGCCCTTTGCTAATCCCAAATTCGTGTTTCCAGACTTCTCGAATGCTGCCCAAACTCCGACAATGATAATGGAGGCCGGGATCATAATGGCATACGAGAGGAACTGTAAATCCACACCCGGCGCGTTAGTAGATACACGTTGAGCTGAGCGGAGGGCGGTTGGTTGCGTTTTTTTTTTCACTTGTTTTGACTTGTTCACTTACCAGGGCGTTTCGACGGCCAATTCGATCGAACCAAAATCCGAGACTGAGCACGGCAAAGGTGGAGACAGTGCCCCAGACACCGACAAGGACAAGGGACATAACCGCGGTGGTTTTCAGCAGCGAATAGATTTGCACTTGATATACCGATTGGGGAAGGATGCCGGTGGCCCTGTAGAGGCTGTTAGTCGGAGACTGCGGTGTTGAATAGAAAAGACATACTGCTGAAAGAAGTAGAATGCCATGATGAGAACCACTCGGCGGCGATATGACGCCTTCCTGACGATGTCCATGATTGACACGCGCTCGCTCTTCTCGAGCTCGATCTGGGCCCGAATTTGATGGAACTCCCGAGCGTAGAAAGAATCAGATCCGTCGTTCTCGTTACCATGGATTCGTTTGAGAACTGCGAGACACTCGTCATATCGGTCGGTCAACGCTAGCCACCTGGGCGATTCAGGCATCCAGGGTGATCCCGCCAGCATGCATACCCCAGGAAGGAGTTGGAAACCAAACAAGATACGGAATGCGGCCTGACCGGGGATAAAATAGAGACCTAGCCCGATCCATGTGGTCAGGCAGTTCGCGAGGGAGATGTTGAGCCTGTTTTCAACGTTCGTGAGACACTTGTCGATCGGGAAGAGAAGCCACCTACGCATAGAGAGCGCCAACTCTACCACGAATATGAGGAGGAGAGATCTCGCTGGCATAAACTGGGCAAATAGTGAAGATGATCCCGGTGGCTATACCTCCAATGATCCTTCCAACCAGGAGCATGGCAAAGTTGACTGCCGCTGTCTGCAATATAATGCCGACCACGGAGATCAAGCAGCCAATGCGGATCGTCCACAGACGCCCATACTTGTTCGGCAGCCACACGTTCATAGCTGTACCTGCAGCACAAGCTGCATAATAGGCCGAGTTGAACGCGCCAATCGTTGTGGGAGTAAACCCATAGTAGGTTATGAACTCTGAATAGCCCAGAACGCAGGATATGATCCCTGTTTAGTTGGTCGTCCAAGGTCAGCGTGGGCCTCTTATCCCTATGGCTATGCCACGCCAAATTCACAAAAGGGCCATACCGAAGTCGTAGCCGTAGAAAGCACCGCCAAACGTGATATACAGTAGGCACGCCAATTGAACGTTCATCATTGTGGCGCACAAGGAGAGTGTAAGCTGTGCTGTAGTCTCGAAATTTCTGGTGGGGAAGTTGGACCCCAGATTAGAGCGAGGATGAGGCTGTCTTTTTAATCATTTCTCCAGATCTTTGAAGAACCCGGATGCTCTGCATGTTTCACCCTTTACCATTCAGGTTATCCATATCAGTTTTGGATCGAATGCAAACGAGGACATGTTGGGTCGCCAAAAGAAAACCCAATCTAGATCCAGGACGCCCTCTGCTGAACCGTCGAGGCTCGGGTAGACAAGGTTCAAAGCCAAGACGGCTTCTTTCTTTCGTACACAACCTGGCCCGGAGCCCCGCGCAGGGAGAAGTTGATAAGACGGCGTTGTAAGGAATTCGCAAAATCAGACGATCCAGTACGCTGGGTACGTAGGCAGAAATCCCACTGCAGGCCCGAGGCAAAGTAGGCCTGTAGCAGCGGGTCTGCGGCATTTTGGAAAGGTGAATTCAAAGATGCAGACTTGAGAGTAGGCGGATGGCTCAAACTATCTCACTTTTGGAGACAACAGTCTAAGCTTCACCTCGTCCCTTGGCCGAGTATCGGTGTTCATTTGCCCAGTCCCCTAGCGCCAGCGATCTTGTGTCTATGGTCTCGGCAGCAGGATCCTGTACATGCGAGGGGCAACGAGGGTTTATATTACTCTGTTAAGCCTTCCTCGGCGTTGAGGTCTTCTTCGCAATTTTCTATCCTGGTGTAACCTTTCTCAAACCAGTTGTCGTATCGAGCCTGATATCATGAATGTCGACACTCTCCCTTCAAACGGGGTATTGCTCAACAACCTGGCAGAGCCTCGGTTTGAGCAGGAGCGGATCTTCGATAAATCGGAATGCATCACCGGCGTGCACACCGTCGAAATAGCACCCGACACAGGGAAAAAGCCGAAGAACTGGGTTGACATCCGGGACGAGGTGTTGTGGAAACCTCACCGCCGATTGAGAGTTATCACCATCGGAGCAGGCTTCAGCGGCAGGTTTCCTATCAGGAGTTTCACAATCACACACATCTGATGGCTGGTATAGGCTTGACGATGGCAAACAAGATTCAGCGGACCTACAAGCTTGACGGCGTCATAGATCATGTAATATATGAGAAGAATGTAAGATATACTCTCCTTTCCGTGTCCGATTGCTGACGCGCCTAAGCCGGATATTGGTGGCACATGGTTTGAGAACCGGTACCCGGGGGTACGTATGAATCTTTGGATCATCGCGGCGCGGTCGAAACGCTGATTTTCCGAGCAGGTGATGTGTGAT
This sequence comes from Cladophialophora immunda, assembly GCF_000835495.1. Lineage (NCBI taxonomy): Eukaryota > Fungi > Ascomycota > Eurotiomycetes > Chaetothyriales > Herpotrichiellaceae > Cladophialophora > Cladophialophora immunda. Next base: position 3,906,357 of record NW_015622545.1, read on the forward strand.
GTTCCAGCGGTACGTTGAGGCCTCCAAACTGTTCTTGCCTGTCCTCATCGCTCGCAGCATATATACACTTTTCTCGATATACCGTATCCGGATTGGAGTCATTAGTAAGTACCATGGCTCAAATGACTCCGTGTGGCAATCTTACTCACGCGTGAAAGTTATGCCACTGGCCCAGAGATCCATCAGTATCTCAAAACGGTCACGAAGCAATATAACCTAGATAGGGATGTACAGCTCAATTCCGAGGTCAAGTCGGCCATCTGGGACGAAGAATCTGGAACCTGGAAAATACAAGTACAGAAAGGGACCCAAGTGGTCGACGACTGGTGCGACGTTCTAATTAATGGCTCAGGGGTTCTCAAGTATGTTCACGCTTTGTAAACTGTTGCATCTGGAACTCGGACTAACCTACAAAGCCACTGGTCATGGCCGTCAATCCCTGGTCTTGACAAATTCAACGGTTATTTGTGTCACTCTGCCAACTGGGTAGAAGGGTTCAACTTCACAGGAAAAAGGGTCGCCGTCGTGGGGAATGGTTCGTCAGGCATACAAATCGTCCCAGAGATCCAAAAAATTGCCAGCCACCTGGTGAACTTCATCCGGTCAAAAGCGGTGAGACTGTTGTTTGCAGCCAGTCCGTTCGAGAATTGCAACGCTGATTAAATATAGTGGATCTCAGCACCATTTGCTGAAGACTTCTCGAAGTCGCCGGGAGGAAACCCTGCCTGTAAGAATTTCGTACCATCCGGGTCTCTGAATTTGCTAATTGCTATTTCGTCCAGACACCGAGAAGGAGAAGCAAACATTTCGAGACCACCCAGACCAACTAAAGAATCTCCGGAACAAGCTCATCCACGTTCAAAACACTTTCTATGAGGCTGTCAGTTGAATATCCCGTTCAGATCACGAAATGAGGGCCGAGACTGACCTTGACGCGATAGCTCATTGAGGGAGCACCCACGAACCTTGAGGCTGCTAAAGGCGTCAAGGCTTTGATGATTGACAGGCTCGGGGGCAATCAAGAACTCATCGAGAAATTAATACCGAACTGGTCCCTAGGCTGTAAGAGGTCTCCGATGCAACGTATCATGCGAGGACGATGACTGCTAATCCAGCATTGATAGGTCGACGGCTGACTCCCGGAACGGGCTACCTCGAGGCAGTGAACCAGCAGAATGCGGAGCTCGTCGACGACCGGATTGCCGAGATCACGCCCACAGGAATTCGAACGATCGATGGCAAGCACCGCGAATTTGACGCCATTGTGATGGCGACAGGCTTTGACGTCTCGTTCAAGCCCCGCTGGGCGCAGCTGGGTCGGAACCATCGGTCCCTGGCGGAAGACTGGAAAGATGAACCAGCCAGCTATTTCTCGCTCGCTGCAGCTGGCCAACCTAACCATTTTATCTTCATGGGTCCTGGAGGGCCAGTCGGTCATGGCAGCTTGACATCCGCGATTGACTGGACTGCAGACTATATCATCAAGTGGCTGTTGAAAATGACCAAGGAGGACATCAAGTCCTTTGAAGTTAGGGAAGATGTCCAACACGATTGGAATGTCTGGGGTGATGAACTCATGAAGCGAACGGTCTGGTCTAGTGGGTGCAGGTGAGTATCCAGACGTCCTGATGTCTTGCTCGCAGCAGACTGACGTTGAAACAAGGAGTTGGTACAAGAACGGCAAAGTCGATGGAAGAGTCGCTGCTTTGTACCCGGGCAGCATTCTGCATTATGTGAGCTGGCCCTCTGCACAAGTCATAAGGCACGGATTACTCTAACTACTCAAAAGAAAGACATGATCGAACATATACGAGGAGAAGACTTCCATATCAATTATCGTAGTGAGGTCCGTACCTGCCACCTCGACACACGCAGCCCTGTGAGCACAGCTGACTTTTGATCCTCAGAACCGATGGAGATTCCTGGGTAACGGGTTTACCCAATTAGAGATGGACAAGGGTGACTTGGGGTATTATGTCACCTGCTAGATCCTGCGATCCGTGGATTTCCAAGTCTGCAGGGCTCAGTTCTCGCAGCTTGATAGAATGAACATCGGGACAGCTCTGCGGGCAACTATCATCAGATACGTACCAGCATTGCAACACGTATCATACATTCGCCGTCAAAAATGCTGCACTACCCTTCCATTAGATCAGGATAGAAATTATGTCCAAACCCAAAGTCTTGAGACAACCCACTCAGCAGGTCCGTGTCGAAGAGATCCGGTATGTTCAGGAATTGGGGCGGCAGCTCAGGCATGGTGTGTGCAGTTGACCCGTCTCTGCCAGATGCTGTTCCCAACGAGACAGGATCCTGGTACGATTCGGAAGAAACAGTATTACGCTGTAGCTCCTCTAGAGACGTCTCCGGCGGGTTCTCTGTGCCGTCCGCATGTGTAGATTGCGGCCACTGGCGCGATGGCCCCTGCACAGCCTGGTCCACAGGACCCTGGCCGCTATTTTTCTCCCCCAGATTCCTGAAGATCGTCTCGAAGAGCCGCAAGATCCAGCCGCAGGCAGGCCAGGTCTTTGCGATCTCGCCACAGGCAAGCAGGAGGAGCCGAGATTTGTGCTCGGCGAGTTTCCGCTGAATCTGGTCGGAATGCTGTACCATGAGCACGTACATCGAGAGTGCGGAGAAGAGGCTGGGGCAGCTAGATCTTGAAGTCAGCATATTCGGAGTGTATTTGCTCAGAGGCCCCCTTGAATGTAAAGTCTGGGTGCTGAGGTGCCCTACATTTGTAGCTGAGACTTCCGAAGAAGCCCTAGATCTAGAAAGTCCTCGCAAAGGCTGGTGATCTTTTTGGCAGCCATGAATGCTGTTGATTGGATCACTTTTTTGTCATCAAGCACTTTGCTATTTTCTGGCCGGTGGAGGACGATTAGGTGCTGGCTACTCATCATATCAGCAATTACAATTGAAGCAGGGGTGAAGCGCAAGGCGCACTTGTAGGTCAACTCCAACATCTTGGCCCAGAAACTACCTTCTTCCTCGTCCCCAAGTTGAAGCTCTGATGGCAGCTGCTGCCGCCACTTCTTTAACTGACTGCTTATCTCTTCACAGCCCAAAGTTGGCCTCGCTTTGCAGATCGGGAACTTGGTCAAATTGATGTCGCCAACTGTTGGGTTGTCAGCAGGTGCGATAAAGGACAAGCAATCCTCATCACCTACAAATCATTGAGAGTTTGCTCATGGCAATAGCGTAAAGGGCGTGGATCCTACTAGTTTGCCCATAGATTGTTGAGACAAAGGCGCTTTGCGCGGAATCGTCTTCGAAGTCCGACTCTTCCAAGGGTTCGACGTCGTAATCGTCGTCGCGGATACGCATCGGTCGGCCAATGTTCACAGAACAATGACGATCCCGGACCTTACATCTATCAATAAGTGTCTTATAGAAAGAATGCAGCAGGTCTCACATATAGGGACCACCAAATCCGTTTCCAGAGCCGACGATCCCTAGGCCGTAGAGTGGAGTTGGTTGTTCTTTGTATCATCAGCACCGGCCGAGAAAACGAAGGGCAGATATCTTACGATCTATGCATGCCCTTTCCTTGAGCATTTCCAATCGCAATTGATAGCCAGTAGGCCATGTCCTTCTCGTCCGTCGAGCCGTTCCACAGAAAGCTGAGTAAGAAGACCGCCTGAACCAGACAAATCTTATTCGTCTCGTGATCGGCGTCGTGAAGGGCTTTAGCACGCTTGAGGAACACCTTGCGCGCAGCGTTGCGACTGTCAAACCCGGCTTTCGTGATGATGTCGTCCTCACAAAGTGTGCTCGATATCGCATATATGGCATTCAAGATGAGCAAAGATTGTTGGCCTGATTCGTAAAGCTGAGCAAACTCTTCCCTGTCGAAGATTGGAAATGCAGGATAAACACACTCAAAGAAGGTCTGGATCAGTCTGTCGGACACTTCTTTGTCTGGTAAGGTGAAAGCGCCTCTGATGTTGAGGATTTCGATTTCCTCGGGATCGAGTCGGGTCTCGTATCCCAGATTCTCAGGCTTGTCGCCGACCGAGGGTGGTAGAGGAACCTGGAGAGTGGCTGGCGAGCTGGAGTCGGATTCTGTCTCGCCATTGATAACCTTTTGGACCACATATGTCAACAGCCAGGATTCACCAAGATATATAGTCTGAATCCCATGCAAGTTGCGAGGCTGTGGAGGTGACAGGGCTAATTCGCTCAACCGAGCGTACAAGTTCTCTGAGCCTTCTTTGTGAGTGAGCTTGTGGTTGTTCCTTAATTGAGCTGTAAACGGGCCGGGCACGAAATCCAACCGCTCGATCCTAAGCGGGCGCCCATCGACTTGTTTGCTAAAATCGTACGTCGGGCTAAGTATAGTTCTGGGTGATGGAGCCTTTGTAAGTAACGACATTGTTAAAGGTGGATTCGTCTGGCTCTGTGCACTGGAATCGGAGCTGAGTCCCTTCTTCGTTCGTGGTCTGACATATCTGTTTGATCACTTGTTTAATGCAACATCTATCCAAGATAGTGGCAATGCCTACCTGCCCCTTTTGGATTCAATGAGCTGGCATTGCATCTGAGCTGAGATACAATTCGAACAGGGTTGCGACTGGAAAGCATTGCAGCGAATGCGCCTGGTATGACAAAATGAACAGGCTACTCGTCCCCCGCGGCGCGGTTGATTCACTGGTGCCCTGGGCGCAGCCGGGACGCTGGTATTAGCATTGTCCTCCATCGTGGACTTTCGAAGCATGAAATATCGAAGAAATCCTAAAACGGCATGAAAGCTGGTATCACGCGAAGAGAGTGACAAGGGCATACATCCCACACGCTGGTAACACCAAATCCCAACCCTAGTCCACTACTGGACTAGCCGAGGATAAATGGCTCTTGGGGCATAGAAACCCCACAAACGAGTCCCACGGGGTGAATGCAGGCTCCTTACCATAATTATCTTGCTGACAGACCGTATAGCACAAAAAGCACGGATTCGCAGTGCAAGGCTTTAGGGTGCGCAAAGACCTTTGTAACTTTCCATCCCTTCAGTTCTTCTCTCGAGATCAAAACTTCGAGGATTTGTTTCTTCTCATGTAAATCATTCTCTTGTTTGTCAGCTAAAAATGACCGTCCAAGGGTTCTCTTGGGAAAATATTCGAGGTTTGCTTGCCTTTTGGCTCTGTCAAGACAATTGCAATCCAAAGCAATATAATGTGAGTGCGTAGCACAAGCTGGTGGTTGACTGAGGCCCAGCGGCCACTGTTCGCGCCTCTCGCGGTGATGGGCTCAAGCGGAGCCAGAAAGGCCCAAACTGGAGAAAATAGCCTCAACCCCCCCCCCCCTTTACAAACATGCCTTGTGCCCCAAAGCCCTGTGTACATAGAGCTGCTACTAGCCGCGCTGGGTGGACAGGCTACTTGGTTGTTAGCGAGCCTTCCCTTGCGACCTACGAGTATCAACAGTTGCCAGTGATCCTCGCTTCCCCCGTTTAGCATTCCGCCAGGGACTCCAGTGTAAAAATTGACCTACAAGCAATCGGTTTTGTCCCCAAGAAGGCGATTTCAAACCTTGTGCCGTCAGCTTGGTGGAGTTTTGGCTGAGAATCAGGTTTCCGCGAGACGCCGTCTTGGTCTTCGTTTTGGCTTTGGCCGGCAGGGAAATGCAGGTGCACTGCAGCATCGCCACCATTTTTTATGTCGGCGTATTGACGTCCAGGTAGGTGGTCGAATCTAGGAGATTAGATCTAGAGCCAGACCAGCTACGTTGTGGACTCATGAGTCCTGGACCGTGAAATCTCTCCGAAGACATTAGCAAGGTGAGACTGGTAAGTCGCTGGTCGCTTATCTCCCTTTTACTCCTGCAGGTTACCGGTAAACAATAGCCAGAAGAGACGACACATATACTTCATCCTGAGATGTTATTATTTCTTTCTCTGCATTTGCCATTGAGCGCGCCATCCAGCTAGAAGCAGGCTATCGAGCCAGAACATAGTCGACAAGAATACTTTCTCCAATATTTATTGAATCGAAGACCACCAGAATGAATTCACAACCTGCCAACTCAAGCCATGGGCAGAACACAGCTATTATTGAATCGGACCTCGAATCACTACCGGACAAGTACGGCTGGCCAAGAGAGAATGCCAGAGGATACCGCATCCAAGAGAAGATATCAGGGACGGAACGCCCGATACGCGTTATTCATGTCGGTGCTGGAGCTTCGGGCATTTGCTTTTCCAAGCTTGCGGCCGAATCTCTAAGCAATGTTGAGTGGGTATGCTATGACAAGAATCCCGATATTGGAGGGACTTGGTTGGAAAATCGGTGAGCTCTCGAGGCCTTCCGCTGACAGCGACAACACCAAGCTTATAACCATTCCTAGATACCCTGGATGTGCCTGTGACATCCCCTCCGTTAACTACCAGGTATGTTTTGACCTAGAACTGTATATCCACCTTCGCTGACTGCACCCTAGTTTACTTGGGCACGAAAGCCCGACTGGTCACACTTCTACTCGTACTCCGAAGAGATCTGGGCATACTTTAGGGACCTCGTCGATAGGTTCCAGCTACGGAAGTACATGAGGTTAAACCACGAAGTTGTCGGCGCTTCATGGGATGAAGATCAGGGAACATGGAAAGTGCGAGTTAAGAACCTCAAGACCAACGAGGTGATCGTAGATCAAGCCGAAATATTGATTAATGGAGGAGGTGTGTTGAAGTAAGTGCAGCGAAATTAGGTGACGCCTGAGAGAACCTCACTAAACTAGGCACAGCAGCTGGAAATGGCCTGATATCGAGGGTGTCCATGACTTTGAAGGCATACTATGCCACACAGCGAACTATCCTGTGGACACGGTCTTGGACGAGAAACGCGTAGCCGTGATAGGAGTGGGAAGCAGTGGCATTCAAGTCACCGCAAAGATTGCGTCAAAAGTTAAGAAGCTATATACCTGGGTACGGTCTCCAACCTGGATTACGGCTGGCTTCGCTCAGAAGTACGCAGGCCCAAACGGCGAAAACTTCAGATGTACGCATTTGAAATCGATCATATCACTCGATCACGGGCTAATTATGCACAGACACCGAGAAACAGAAGCGAGATTTTGCTGCAAATCTCCCAGATTATGTGACGTACACCAAAAACATCGAAGACGAATTGAATCAAAGATTCAAGTTCATTCTGAACGGTACTCCGGAAGCAAAAGAAGCAAAAGAAGTATGTGTGGCGTGCTGCCAGGATCATCCAGAACTAATCATTGTCCCGTTCTAGTTCTCAACGCTCCAGATGTGCGAAAAGCTCAACGGCAGGGAAGACTTGATCAAGATGTTGGTTCCCACCAACTTTGGCGTTGGCTGTCGGCGTCCTACGGTAGGCTTCTTCATTTTACTGAAAATTCCAAGGCTTATGAGGGCAGCCAGGCAACGGTTTTCTGGAAGCCTTGACCTTACCACATGTAACGACCTTTTCAAAAGAATTGCAGAGAATCACCCCAAGAGGTTTCATCGACCACGAAGGTCAAGAGCACGAGGTTGATGTGATTATATGTGCCACAGGGTCAGTATCTCTCGTGTCCACAATCACCACAGAAGCTAAACGACTGCTCAACAGATTCGACACTTCCTGGGTGCCCCGATTCCCTATTGTCGCGAAGGGAAAGAACGTCCAGGACATCCAGAAACAAAAACCTATATCATACCTGTCAATCGGCATACCTGAGAGTGAGTTGGTGTTCAAGTCTAAGCAAATTTTCGGATCGACTAATACATTCAGTTCCAAACTATTGGACTGTCACAGGTGCATATGGCCCTGTTGGCCATGGGTCTTTCTTACCAATCATTGAATTGCTTATGCGTCATTTCGTCCTTGTGATAAAGAGATTCCAGTCACAGGATATCAAAGAAATGACGCCTCGACGAGACGTGTGCGAGGCATTCGTGGAGCATGCCGATCTATACCTCAAACGCACAGCGTGGACTTCTGGCTGCCGGAGCTGGTTTAAACAGGGCAAAGAAGATGGGCCGTTGGCCATATGGCCAGGGTCGAGACTTCTGTATTTCGACCTGTTGGCCCAACCTCGCTACGATGACTATGAGATCAAATACAGGAGCGGCAATCCCTTTGGATTTCTGGGAAACGGCTTCACTCTGAGAGAATATGATGGCAGCGACTTATCATATTATCTTGGTACGAGAGAAAACCCTGGTGCATTGATTCCAACCGAAGGACAGGCTGTCTCTAACGGAACCACTCCTGAAGCCGGCAGAACAACCGATATAAACGGACCTGATGTGAACAGCTCACACGAAACCTTTACGAATGGGATGTACTCGGACAGAACCAACGGACTATGACATGACGACTGGCTTCTGAGACATGATGGCTTCTGTTTTGTCAGTCGGGCACCTCTCTGTTGTAACTATTCTCTGTACGACTCTGAGTTTTCGAGGTTGTCCCAATGAAGAGCTCTTAGATTCTCTGGTTTCTACTCAATTAGCGCCACGTGTCTCTCGACCAGTCAGTGAAAATATCAGTAATCTGGCCTTTTAATAGAATCTCTATGCCTGGAATAGAGTCTAAATAAATACCACATAAGCGCATATGACGACGCATTAATAAATCCAAAGGATGGTAGACTCAAAATCCCATACCACTTCGACCCATCATTAGGTGAAGTACTGTCCTCCGTCGACTAGGATACTCTGTCCTGTAATATTCCGAGATTTGGGGCCAGCAAGGAAGCTGACCAAGGAAGCTATATCCTCCGGAAGGAGTCGACGTTTGAGTGCCGTGCGTGTTTGCATTGCCTGCTCGTACGTAGATCCTGCTGGCACACCGTCCCTCTTTGCAACACTGGCATCAATCTCTGCCCACATGTCCGTCTCGACCGGTCCTGGACAGTAGGCGTTGACGTTGATGCCGTATTGTGCAAGCTCCAAAGCCGTCACTTGAGTGATGCCTCGAATAGCCCATTTGCTGGCCGAATATGCGACGCCCAAGACCGATGGCCTGTGACCGGCGGAGGAGCACGCGCCGATGATCTTGCCACCTTTACCCTGAGCGATCATCTGTCTTCCTGCTTCTCGATAGCACAGGAAGACCCCCCTGGCGTTGACGGCCATGACTCGTTCCCATTCATCGATGGTCTGCTCAAATAGCTTCTTGGGAAGAACGATGCCGGCGTTCGCGACCATGATGTTCAATTCCCCAAATTCGCGGACAGTCGTCGCAACCATTTCCTTGACCTCGTCTTCCACGCTCACATCTGCCGGGACGCAGATTACTCGCCTCCCTTTCTGCTCGAGTTGTATTTTCAATTTTTCGAGCTCGACGATTTGAGTGGCAATGTCGTTCACCGCGATATCTATTCCATCGTCGGCCAATTGTAAACATATCGCTTTCCCGATTCCCCTCGAGGCTCCAGTTACTATGGCGACTGGCATAACGACAAATCTGGCAAGATCTTGCAGACATTAACAGTGCCTTTCGCTCTGCTTGTTTCGGTCGACGGACATGCAAGGTGCCACGCAAAGAACTGCGGGAAATGACCAGGCCTTGTTTTCAGAAGTCCAATTACACAACGGAGCACCTATGGGCCCTTAAACAAAGGATCGGCCGTAAATGATGACATACATGCCTAGATATCGACATCGCGTTGAGATAGCTCATGTTTCAGAACACATCGCCGTTTTGAAGCGTGCAATATAGCCTCTGGGAGAAGAAGTGGCAGCTAATGGAGGCCGTCGCTGACACGGCTGCTAATTACTTTCCAAAGATAATCCGCCTCGGACTCCTAAACGCAATCCCGGAGAGCAACAGCCCAGCCCTGCCAAGATGCCGATTCACTGCGGCAGTAGCCCAGAGAATAGGTGCCAAAGTGGTGGAGAACTCAGCTCTCTGGCGTACCTACACTGACGTTCCCTCGAATCATCAGGCATTCAAGAAGCCAAATCATTAGAACAGAGTGGGCTAGAGCTTCAAGCTTCGGAAAGCCCCTGCCGGCGAAGCGGTCACACACATATGGACAGACACCATCTTTCAGAGTCCATGCCGCGAAGCACATTACGAAAATCCGCGTCGTGTGAAACAGGGTGGCAGTTCACCAGCTGGGTGTAACTTCGCACAAGTGATCCTAGGACCTCCAGCCGTCTCATTACGGCCACATTGACGCGCGAACTTCGAGAGGACGACCTCATCCCTTCGAAACTTCTTGACATATCGATGATTCATGGCTGCGATTCCTGCATACACGCCGCCAGTGGGGCTGCGTGTGGCCATGGATGACTTCCGAGATCATCTGAGCCAGAAATACAATGTCAAACTGCGTAAGTGCCACTGAGAGGGCCATCGGAGTCATTTGGATAACAAAATCTCCTGCGAAGAAAACTACACGGACCTCCACAAATTCTCGGTCACCCGTCTGAACGATTTTTGGATGGCCGCGTGGGATTTCTTGGGTGTTGTATCTTCAGTTAGGCCGGTCAAGGTGAGTTTGGTACCATAGAGACCTCTATATTGAATCTTACTAATTGGCAACCACCTTCAGGCAATTGATGACGATGCGCGTATCGACGAGTTTCCCGAATTCTTCCAGGGAGCAAAGCTCAACTTTGCAGAGAACATCTTGTGTAGAAATCGCACTGGCACTGCGATCATTGATATGAGAGAAGACAACTTGCAGAATCCAGAGAAGTACAGCTGGAATGATTTGCGAAAGCTTGTAGAGCAGTATGCCGACGCATTGAGATCCTCGGGGCTGAAAGGGGGAGAGACTGTTGTGTGTGAGTAGCCCTGGTCTGTGATGCCCTTTGCTTTCGTTGGACCGAGCTTGACTGCAAATAGTGGTCGGCAGCAACTGCGTGCGATCTCTGTCTCTGCAACTGGCGACCGGTGCCCTCGGCGGCATTTTCGCCTCTTTCGCTACCGACATTGGAGAAAAGGCGCTCTGTGACCGTCTTCAAGTGCTTGATCCACGCTTCCTGTTCGTCCAAGCAATCTCCTCGTACAATGGGAAAAAGATCGACATAACCGGAAAGACCGCAAACGCATTTGCGAAGCTAAAGGCAGGAACTTGCGAACTTGTCCTTATAGGCCCTTCTTCGCGACCAGGTGATGGGTAAGTGAGAGATGTCGAGATGGCCACCAAGAAATTGCTAAGTTGGAAGGAAGAATCCCTTTCGATACATTCCTGCTCAGAGGGGTTGGCGAAAAGCTCGAGTATGAACAGCTTCCTTTTTCCACTCCTTTTATCATCATGTTCTCTTCCGGAACAACGGGCGCTCCAAAGGGCATAGTCCATTCTCATGGAGTGAGTACTTCGGAACATCAACATGATGGCGCCCCTGACCGGAGTCTTAGGGACTTACTTTGAACGGACTAAAAGAGCACGTTCTCCACCATAGCGTGGATTCGAATGATGTGCATTATCATTACAGCGGCGTAAAGACGAGATCTGATCCTTCCCCGCTGCTTTCTCGGCTGAAACTGTTTCCAGATCGGTTGGACTCTTTGGAACATCTCTCTGGGATCACTGCTGGCCGGATCAACCATGGTGCTTTATGACGGCAGCCCGTTCTTTCCGGCTGCAGAGAGTCTTTTGCGAGCCCTGTTCGCTCAAGGGTAAATGGGAAATACAGGCAGTCCGGCCCGTGTCGAATGCACTAATAAGTCCATGCGTTAGAGTGACGTCCTTTGGTGCCGGACCACGATATTTTGCGGAACTTCAAAAGCTGAACGTGAAACCGAGTCAGTATGGGGCCACTGGATATTGTCGACCAGGCCGACTGATCATCATCGTTCACCAGAGACATTCGCACCGAGCTTGCGTACAATTATATCGACTGGAGCTCTCCTTCCTGTGCCCCTTGCAAAATGGCTCGTTGAGGCATTTGGTCCAGTATACCAAATCAATATGTCAGGGGGGACGGAACTTTGCGGGTGCTGGGTTCATGCTACACCAACTCAACCTTCCTACCCAGGTGAAAGCTCCGTTATCGCCTTGGGTATGGACGTCGCGGTCTTTTCGCCCGCTGGCAAGGAGGTTCCTCGTGGGGAGAGCGGAGAACTGGTCTGCCGAAAGCCCTTCCCCAATATGCCGACGATGTTTCTGAGAGATCCGGACCGCAAGAGATATTTCAGTTCGTATTTTGCTGGGTTTCCCCGTATGATTACCTATCGACCCCCTCCGAAGGTGCTATTTGCGTAGACAAGACTGACGTTCCGAAATTGTTAGATGTCTGGACCCACGGAGATTTTATGAGAATCAATCCGGAAACAGGAGGTATTTACATCCTAGGAAGATCGTATGACGTTGTCCGCACTCCCTCAACTTCTGATATACTGACCAACAACACCAGTGATGGGGTTCTCAACCCCTCTGGAATCCGGTTTGGAAGTTCGGAGATCTACAATATCCTCCTGACACCCAAATTCGCGCCGTATATCACCGACGCCTGCGTCGTGGGCCAACAGAGGAACCAAGCACCATACTTTGACACGACCGAGAAAGTCGTCCTTTTTGTCAAGTGCGCTCCATCAGCGAGAAAGCCACAAGATCTGCACCAACTGGACCCCGATCTAGAACGTCAGATCCGCGACCAGATCGCCAGTGACCTGAGCAGAAGACATGTCCCGACGTTCATCTTCAGAGCGGCCGAAATCCCCTACAACGCCAACGGCAAAAAGCTGGAGATTCAAGTGCGAGCCATCCTCTGCGGAGGGAAAGGCGCCATGGCGAAACTGAAAGTTACCGAGGAGGAAAAGAGGGCCCTCGCCTCGTTTTTGCCATTTTACAATATCGAGAAAGTCGTTGAGCGAACAAAAGGATCGACAACCTCCAAGCTTTGAAGCTTCAGACTCAACTTCGGCCGAAGATGTGACATCTATCTCCCTGGATGTAGTGCGACTAGAGTCCAAGAAATTTGGGATGGTCGGTGCAGTTTCCAGAATACTATAGACCTGCATATGTAGCAACACCCACGACCTCTATCTCCACACTCAAATCGTGCCCAATGCAACGTCTTTGACCTCTTCCAGCTCCTTCTGCCGCTTGCTGTGGCTTCCCACGACCCGGGCATAGCAATCCGGCCCCAAGGGCAGCCTCAAGACGTGGTCTGACAGGTGCTCGCCCACGCCGACGCCCACCACGACCTCGAAGATGCTCTGCGCGGCTTTGATCGGATCCGTGAGTGTGGACGGGTCGATCGAGTGAAACTTGCCGAGTGTCTGGGCCACGGGGCTGGGGCCTTCGCCGTACGCCGAGCCCGGCGGGACGAACTGCATGGCCGCGTCGCTGAAGAAGTTGGTACCGAAACCGCCTGGCTGGACGACCAGGACGCGCACACCCAGGGGCCTCACCTCGCCCGACAGCGACTCCGACCAGGCCTCCAAGGCGCACTCGCTGGCCGAGTAGATGGCGCAGGTGGGCAGGGGGTCGGCGCCCGCCACGCTGGAGATGTTGACGACGGTCCCGGACCTGCGAGACCGCATGAGCGGCACCATCGCCTGGGTCGTCCGCACCGCGCCCCAGAAGTTGACGTCGAACTGGTCCTTGGCTCGGTCTTCGGGGATCTCTTCCGCGGCACCCAGAATGCTGTATCCGGCATTGTTGACCAGGAAGTCGATGCCGTCAAACTCCCTCCACGCCTGTTGGAGGACCCTCTCAATTTCGACCTTGGGCGACGTGACGTCCAGGGAGAGCCATCGTCCGTTCGGGTGCGAGGTCACCTCTCGGACGAGATCTGGCGTTTTGCCGGGATTGCGAGAAGTCGCGATTACGTTGTGTCCCTGGGCGAGACCGTAGCGGACGAGTGCCAGCCCGAGGCCTGAGGAAGAGCCCGTTATCACCCAGGTGGGAGCCATGGCGGTGAATTCAGAGGAAGTGCTTTGGTCAACCGAGAGCAGTGCTTTGAAGAGGAAAGATACTGCGTTCTTCGGCCACAGCGAGACTTTTATAGCCAAAAAGGACTCGATGAGAATAGATCATTGGGGCGCACAAACAACTCTCCTCAGAGAATCACGGCGGGGGAACGATACAACACGAGTCACGACATCTGTTAACAGTGGCAGGAGAGATATAAGATCGGAGATAAATGTTATGACCGGATGTCAAAAGTCTAAGTCTACGTCTATGCTATAGCACACCTCGGGCAGGCTTCTGACGATCAAAAGGCGACTTGGCATCGCCGTCGGAATAATAGCTCAAACCACTCTTAATGGGCCAACCCTCTTTCGCGCAACCTAGGGCGTCCATTGTATTCTTCCCGTCTGGAAGGGGACATTCAAATGCATCAACAATGGGATAATATAGTGGAAATAGTTACCCGAATATACTAACCATTACATTGGAGGATGATCGATGTCGTTGACTGACCTAACGTCCCTTGACGTGGAAGCTAGAGCTCGAGCCATACGATCCCAGGGCTAGATAGAAAGGAAAATTACTCTCCTACTTATCCAATCGTCAACCCGGCTCTACCAGCAAGAGTAATATTCTCCCCTATACAGTCGCAGCTACCGGACCAAAGACGACCCTGGAGAAATCTGGCGTCCTCCCGAGAAGCCAACCCATGCCTTCCAGCTGGTCCATGCGCGCCTTCGCACTCGCCTTCAACGTGGGGAAGAAGCTCCAATGCCCATGGGGAAGGCCGGGATAGACATCCATCCTCGTCTTTACACCGCACTCTTCTCTCAACACGCGCTCGTATATAATTGCCTCGTCCCGGAGCGGATCCAGTCCGTCGACCTGGAAGAACGCGGGAGGGAGGTCACCGTGGCCGCGTGGATGGTTGAAGATGGCGAAGTTGATGGTGTCATCCACGTTGGGCTGGTAGGCGTCCAGGAACATATTAAGAGCTGCTGTTGGAAGTACTGGTGCGTTGCGGTTCTGGTCGCGGGCCAGCCAGAGTGGCCTGTGCCATTCTGGCATCTTGCCTTCAGGACATAATAATGGGATAGCTAGGTATTGTCCGGTCAGTGGAGATAGCAGTCCTTCGTCTCTCGCCCGATGGGTAAGCACAGCGGCTAAGTTCGCCCCGGCACTGCTTCCGCCGACAATAAAGCCGGTAGAGGTGTCGGCATTCCAGGATTGCGCACTTGCTGCACACCACTTCAGAGCATCCCAGCAGTCGTTGGCGGCATAGGGAAATGGATATGTCGGCGCCAAGCGATAGGCAATGGCGACGCAGGTTGCGCCCAGGGCCAGCACAAAATTGCGACAGGTCTGCTCTTCTCCCTCCGGGGAGCCGAAGCAGAACCCTCCCCCGTGGATCATGACGATGAGGGGACTAGCATTCTCCGGCATGTCTTCTGGCTGGAACAGCTTTGCTCGATTGGTGTGGCCATCACGTGT
Organism: Cladophialophora immunda; assembly: GCF_000835495.1. NCBI lineage: Eukaryota > Fungi > Ascomycota > Eurotiomycetes > Chaetothyriales > Herpotrichiellaceae > Cladophialophora > Cladophialophora immunda. The sequence goes on from NW_015622545.1 coordinate 3,921,666, forward strand.
AGAATATTGCAGCTCGGTCACTTTGACACCCGGCGGCGTGGGTCCGAGGGCGCGTTTTGCGCGCTCGCTGTTCTTCGCATACACGTTGGCAAAGTCGTCAAGAGTTGAATAGTCGAGGGTCGGCAAAGGGTTTGCGGCCAGCAACTGAGAGAGTTCAAGAGGGTTAGCACTTGCGTTACGATCTCTTCAGGGAGACACACCTCGCTGAGCTCCGGGTCAATCTGGCCCAGCTTAAGCAGATTCTCCATCACCAAATATTCCGCCATGCCGCCTGTGGAGGATGTCGAAACTTCACATGGTTGTCTCTCCAATGTCATGCTCTGGCGCAGTCGTAATGTATTGTTGAGAAGAGGCGCAAGGAGCCGGAAGGAGCAAGATCGAACGAATGCAGCTAAGCATCTGCATTGATAATCATATCAAGTACCTAGCCAGAAACCCACAAATATCATGGCGAGGAAACCTTCACAGAGTGATTAGAAATTGTCCTCCGGAGAACACATCACTTCCTAGACAGTTTTGGTCCCGGGAAAGGTGCCTACAGGCTGCTGCGGTGCCCATGGTGCACCGTGTGGAACAGATTCATTGCTGTATCGCAGTACACCGGTATGCAAGGAAGACGCCGTCTTTGCTCAAGCGGAAGCTCTCAGGGGTTGTCATTTGTATAGCTCGCCATCTGAACCACCAAGAGACGAACGATCTCAGCTCCGCGCTGGTAGATCAGATGAGAAATTCTAGACTTCTTGCCGCTAGAAAGGCCAGCTTCGAGTCTGGGCTTAGGCGATGGAAGTCATCCATCTTTGTCGAAGGCATTGCTGCGCAGTATGGGGGTATTCGAGTCGGCGAACCCCCAGTGCTGTGTCATGGCCAGACCAGACATGCAGAAGCCGACTGAATCTGAAGCTTCGGCATCCACTTCCTCGACATGGCATCTTATAACTTGCAGTTCAACGGCTCAACGACGGTAGTCGTATCAATCCGTCCAGTTCGCTTGTAGATTTCGCGCCGAAATGGCGACGTCTGAGTGCTCGCCTTCTTGGCACCCTCCGTGCGTCTGCCAGACAAGCCAGACCAACAGCCCAGTCCGGTCTACCCTGCGTCCTCATCCGCACAGCTCCAGAAGACGGCGAGAATGAGAGAGCTCGACAGCCGTCCTACTCAGCACGCACATCCCCCAATATCGTTTCGGGACAGCAGAGGCCCTTGCTCACGGGGTTTGAAGTCATCTAAACTCCAAGGCTCTTTGATACCAATGGATTAATAGGCCAATGACCGGAGCATTGTTTGCAGTGAGACGCGAACATCACGCCCCCAAGCGCCTTCCTAGCTGTAGTCTCACCAAACATGTCACCTTCGTCCAAGTACAGTTCCAAACTCCAAGGCAAGCGCATTTTGGTCCTGGGAGGTACCTCTGGGATTGGATTCTGCGTCGCCGAAGCAGCTAGGGAGTCTGGAGCCGCTGTCATCGTGTCAGGGTCCAACCCATCCAAGCTCGAGAACGCCCTTCACCGGCTCCAGGCCAGCTGCCCAGGCTCACCGGGAGCCAGTCTTCAAGGCTACGCGAAGGACTTGTCGGATTTGAGCACGCTGGAAACCCGGCTGGCGGAGCTGTTCGAGCAGGCCACCGAGGGCGGGAAACACAAGCTCGACCACGTCGTCTACACGGCGGGCAACGTCGTCGGACTCGTCGAGCTGGACGACCTCGACACCGACATGATCACCGCGAACGGAGTCATGCGGTTCTACGTCCCCATCATGGTGGGCAAGATGGCGCCAAAGTACATGGTCCACAGTCACGAGTCCTCCATCTCGTTCACCAGCGGGTACAGCAACGTCAAGCCGCGGGCGGGTCGTGTGTTGATGGCCGGCTGGGCCGCTGGGGTGGAAGGCGTGGCACGCGCCCTCGCGGTAGACTTGCGGCCCATCAGGGTCAACTGCGTTTGTCCTGGCGCTGTACACACAGAGCTGTTTGATCGGATGCCGAAGCATTTGCTGGATCCGCTAGTGGAGAAGTACGTCAGGGGAACTCTGACGGGGACGATCGGACAGCCGTCTCAGGCGGCGGAAGCGTATCTATATTACATGAGGGATGCTTTTGTCGATGGCACGGTGGTGCACTCCGACGGCGGATACTTGTTGGGATAGAATGCGGTTCCGTGTGCGGGAAATCGAATGTTACCAGAATGAGCAACTCGTAATTGTTACGCATTGTCTTTCTTCGAGTCTTGCTCAGCAACACACTGGCGTGCTGTGCTGTACGAGGGGACTCTGCTTGCACTGCACCTACAATGCGCTGTGCCCGTGCAGAATCAGCGCGGTGTCTATCCGCCATTTTCATCTCGTTGCATCGCCGTCGATGGTCTCCGGCCCAGGCTCGGGCTCGGGCTTCAGACCACTGGCTGCTGAGACACGAGACACGAGACACGAGCAAGAAGAAGTCCAAGCCTCAGGTCGAAAATCGTGGCGGTGCAAAGCCACCCGCAACCCTCCAGCGCGAACCCATCGACGCAACGGGTTCAAACATCCAGCCACAGCAAGTCGCCGCCCAATCGGACAACTCAAAGGGTGAACTTCATCGAGCGGCGTGGCGTGCTTTAGACTCGCGCAGTCCAATGCCAACAGAAGAAAACAGCCCAAGCGAGGGCGAGAGAGGGGGACATATTACCGCGTGGGTATGCAGGTGTGATGACCGCATCAAGATACCAAACCTGGCCCCGAACGGATCCGGCACAACGTTTTCATCTCTTCCCTCGTGGTGAGATGAGCGAATAGTAATAATAATAGCAGAGCACGAGGGGGGGGGAACTTACTCCCAGGCGAGCCAGGGTAGCGAGGGTAAATTGGTGGTGGGTTACTTGTGGCGCTGTGCTGTGTGTGGCACAGACAACCCACCGTGGACCGAGGACACGCAAACCCAAGCCCGCCAGAACCAATCAGACCGATACCTGAGAGGGGGGATTGCGTAGGACAAGTGTGGCTGAACACACCCCCTTCGTACACCAATACTTCCCCAGCTAAACCAGCAGGGTGCTCCGTTGATGATCGTTTTGGATAGAGCCCGAAAAGAAACTCACGGGAATCATTTATTATGCCGTCCGCATGCCTCCCCGTTCTTGAAAACGCGGTGGGCTCGTTGACATGCCTTTGTGTCTCTGAGAGTGAGCGAGTGAGTGAAAGAGAGTGAGAAAGATCGACCCGGGGTCAAGATATATCATCGACGATATTGGAATCATTTACTCAGTTCCATTCCATTGACGCTTAGATTGCGACACCACTACCCAACACCAACGCAACAATGCGCACACTCCGCCGGAGCCTGAAAAAGGGGTGTGTCATCCCCGAACAGCTGTACTGCGGCATCGTGCACACGGTCTGGCTGTTCTGGGAATACGGCCAGGCGGTCAGACGGGCGCCGCATTGAAAACACGCAGCGGGTAAGGCATGCAAGGAACAGATTAAGACAGACGGGATGAAAGGAAACGAGACAGGGGGCGCTTCGTCGAGAGGAACCAAGAGATCGTGAGTTGACGATTGGGATTGGAGGGCTCAGTACCGGTATTCGAGACCTGGAATATCTGGATCCATCGAGATCTCCACCGCATCTTCACTTCCTGCCAGTATGGAGAGTTGGCAATCCTCGGACAACACTCCCAGATGCATCAAAAGACCGCCCGGCTCAACCTCCGACCGACACTCATCTTCCTCTCCGGCTCGTCATCATCCGGAATGTCCTCAAACTCCCTCCTTCCCGAGTCGAGGTCCATATCACGGACCTTGACCATGAGCGACCAGTCGCGCGTCCACAGCTTCCAAAACGCAAACAGCGCAAGGGCGATTGGGAGCGCAATGTAGCCCTCAAAAAACACTTCGGGGTCCGGGTCGCTGTGAAGCGGGAAAAGGTCGACATAAAACGTCGCGGCCATGCACAATACCACGAGGAACACCCCGACCCAAGACCCGTACACTCCCAATTGCGACCGGAATGGCAGGTCGTCAAGCGAGCGGCCGGCAGCTTTCCATCCCGCACGGAACCGGATGTGGCTGTAGCAGATGGAACCCCATACAAAGAACGAAGACAGCCCCGTCAAGGCGAGCAGCCAGTTGAATACCGTCGCGCCAGTGGCCGCCTCGTTGATGAACGCCAAGAGCCCAAATGCCATTTGGATGACAACTGGCCACACGGGACGGCCTTTCTTATCGATCCACGCCAGAAACTTGGGGCCCATGCCGCCTTGCGCCAGTGCCTGCATGGTCCGGGTGGAGCCATAGGTACAAGAGTTTGCCACAGACATGACGGAAATGGTGATGACGGCATTAAACACCGAGGGCAGACCTTTGACACCGGCGTACTTGATGGCAAGCACAAAGGGTGAGGCTTTGGTGTTTGCGCCCGACGAGTTGAGGAGGTCGGGAGAGTTGTTGGGCACGATGATACCCATGATGAGTAGCGAGACAACGTAGAATCCCGCAATGCGCCAGAAGACCTGTTTAGTGGCTTTAGGCAGCGATTTCCTGGGGTTAGCAGCTTCAGCGGCGGCGAGACCGACAAGTTCGGTCCCTCCAAACGCAAAGGCAGCAGTGACGAAGACAGAGCAGAAACCTTTGAAACCTGTGCATGATCTTAGCACCCTAGTGGAGTGACAAACTCCTCAACAAACTTCTCTTACCGTTGCGGAAAGCCTTGTTGCCATGTTCGGCGTCGTCCCAATACCTAAAGCCAATATATCCACGATCGTCGCCGGGGATACCGCCACAGTCAACGATGATGCCGAAGATGATGAAGCCGAGAACGGCAACAATCTTGATCACACCAAGAACAAACTCGACTGGCCTTTGTCAGCCATGTTTATCACCCTGTAAGACACTACTCACCTTCTCCATAACCCTTGACACCGAAGAACTGCACGATAATCAAGGTCGTGAGAAACACTGCAATCCAAATCCCAATGTTATAGTGGTGCCAGTAGTCGATTGTTATGCCCGCAGCAGTGATTTCGAACGGAAGCGTGACCAGCCAGCCAATAGCCTATCCATAGGTTAGCCAGAAAAGGTCCAAAAGTCTAGGATGTGCACTAGATGCTCACATATTGCCATCCCATGGCAAAACCCTATTCAAGAAAGGTCAGTGAAATATCTTCCACAGGGATGAAAAGGTCACGAACCCAGGCAGGGTCGATAAATCGCACCCCATACACGTAAAAGGCTCCATTAACAGGGTACAAAACCGCCAATTCACCGAGAGCTTGCACAGTACAAAGCAACATGACACCAATGATGATGAATCCAAGGACCAGTGAGGCTGGACCGCCAGATTGCAATGCAGAGCCAGAACCCACGAAGAGACCGGCGCCGATGGACCCTCCTACAGGATAACTATCAGCACAAACCTCAGAACCAAAGAACAAAAACACCAACCGATGGCGATCATCTGCATATGTCGACCTTGCAAGCCACGGCTGAGCTTCGCCTGGCGATGGTCGCCCTCTTCGATGTCGTGGGTGCTACCCTTCGTCTCGTGAAGGACGCCTTTGTCAACATCATGGGTGGCATTGATGGGGGCCGCCTTCGAACCGTCCGGGAGCTTTTCTGAGTCGCCGTTGCTTGCCATAACGAGCGATTTGATGGTGATTGAGAGTTCCTGTCAAAAGGTGGTAGAGGATGGAAGAGACCCCCAGCTTTATCAGTCTGAGGCATGGGGCCTGCAGAGTTAAGAAGGTCAAGCCGACCCAAGCAAGCTTGTTGATTCATTGGATGCTTATCTTTGTGTCGTTCGCCTTTACGAGGTCGTCGTCCACTTGCCTTCTGCCATGCCATGCGATTGCAGGGTTGCGTGATGTTAGACGGTGAACAGCCAAGGCTGCACACTGCAGGTAGCAAGGTGGGGATCCTTCCTCAGTTGAGCTTGCAAGCCAGTGAAACCTCGCACTCTGCCCGCGGTGGCGTACCGACCACCACAAAGCCTGCTCGGGATCGCCTATTCAGACGGGGTCGCTCTGCCATTCGAGATAAGGGAATGGCGTTGGCAGCGGTCTGAGCCAATCAGCGCCGAGCTCAACACCAGACCGTCAATCTTGCGTCCATCGTCTGGAGAGACGGCCTGGGGTAACACACGTACATTGGTTGTCCCGGGAAATATGACATCGTCCTGCTCGTCTCAGAGCTGTAGCGATCGAAAGATGCCAGCAAAGTCACCGCGGTTCTATCGCCAAAACCGTACGGATCCTCTATCTTCTACTGCCGATCGCCGAAAGAAGATTCTTGGAAGAATCGACCAAGCGAAAGCCCAGACGTATGCCAAGCGACTCCTCTGATAAGGACTTGACGCCGGCCACCATCGTGCTTGTTCTCGTGCTTGTAGCTGGGCTTGATCTCGATGCTTGTGCCGCCATCATGTCACTCCAAGCTGCTTGTTGTCGTTTTTGCAAATGACGATGGTGGCTTGAGTCGGACGGAGTCTGGATGGGGCTGACCAAGAGACCACGGTGATGACGGGGCTTGGCCGCTTATTAACCATGCACGCCTCGAGGTTGGCGAGCAGGAATGGGATCCAGCTATCAGCAAGACAATAGGCAACCTGAAATGTTCACGACGGATGATATAACAATGTGCAGTAGCGTGGTCTGGACAGAGAAGTCAGTCTAGTTCAGAAGATCTCAAGAGAGCGCTTGCGACTTCTTAAGAAGGGGAGAGGGTCACCGAAGCCTTCCACGTGACCTGTCCGGCTAACATTCCTTTCAAACATAATCGGAAGCTGGGGAATACCCACCTCGCTACTAGCAACTGCCGTGCATCTCTTTATCAAAGAGGAGACGAGCGAGAGGGAGGTTACAGTCAGCTGTCTAGTCTTTCTCGTCTACAGTCACCCGCCAAGCTGCCCTGGAGAGAATGGTGGTTGGCAAATAGCAGAAGCCTTTGAAAATCTCCATAAAATGATTCTTTCGGCATTGCCAACGCCTTTCTCAAAAGCTAGTTGGTCCAGTTCTGCTGGAAAAAGCCGCTATTCTCGGCCATGCTCAGCAGCACAATCTTCTTCAGACAGGAAGATGCCTAAACAACAAATGTACAGGACTTGTAATGACTGCGTCCTCGGGTCTAAGGCGCATGTAGACCGAGGCCAAGGCGAGCCATAACACCTCGCCCCGCAAAATCAGAAAGGCATGACTTGTGGTCAAGGCTCGCAGGATTCGACAGGATCACCGAGAATGCCGGGGGCCTGACACTCTGGTTTGAAGGAATGCTTTGATGAGATGATTCAAGCTAAACCCCAATTTCACGAAGATAAAGTCGTGCTGGGAAGACGTCAATGTCCTATTTGGTGGTGTCAGATCTGTGCTTCGTAGAGCCATGAGCGGGAGAAGCGTAGAAGACAAGATAATAGGTCTTTTCAAGTGATCGAGCTGTCGATCATTTCTATTTGGCGCCACAACCATCTGGGTAGCAGTCAGTTGCAGACGGGATGGGCTCCTGTTCAGTCAAAAGTGCCAAAACGAAATCCCTCCCATAAAGCTCTCTCCCGTACGGATCATCCGTTTCAAATGCTCGATATGAGGGAACAAGACACACTTTCCTAGGTGTCATACCCGTTCAGACTCAATGCCCAACACAAATCATCCTCCAACGCCATCGCTTTGATCAAAATAGCCATCCAAAAAGGCATTCAAGAAAAGAGAAACCCCGAATCAACGCTCGTACTGGGGTAGATCGGGGCCTTCATGGTCGTTATGCAGTATTTGTACACTGTACTCGTCGTCCATCAGAGGCGCCGTTGGTGCTAGAGAGGCAACGGCCGCGCCGCCTGGCACTTGCGCTTCGTGCTCTGATGGTGGCTCACTCGTCTGTGCTAGAAGTCGCCGCCGTTCCAATTCCTGCTTGTCATCGGTGTGGGCCCCGTTGCTGGTTGAAGCAGGGGGTGGAGGTGGGGATGTTGAGTACGGTCGGATCGTATCCCCAGATCTTGCCGATGCGACTGAACTAGCAGCGTGCGGCGTTGAAGGTGTCACGCTTCCATCGTTCTGGGCCTCAATCACATGTGGTAAAGGTTCGGATGACAAATTCGGGGCGGTCGGGGTATACGGCACAGGGTTATTGGAGCTTTCTCCTTCCTGCGGAGGTTCGCTCGGAAACAAGAGTTGTTCTTGTCTCCGTAGCCGTGTTTTCTCATCGACTGTTTCTTCCGGTGCGGGAGGAGGTATCAGCTCGGGTGCCGGAGTGGGATAAACTGGTCGGGAGTTCTGATCATAACCAGAGTCGTATCCGTAACCATCGTAATAAGGATATCCTGCTTCATCATAATACTGTCCATCGTAAGCCTCATTATAATATTGCCAGTCGTCCCAGCCTTGATCCGGTTCTTGAGTCGTATCTCCAGCATACTGAGGCTCTGCTGGCTTGATCTGTCTCCTTTTCCTACTACTGTCCTGGGTTCCAACCACAAGCGACATTTCGAATGCGACGACACTTTTGGTCCGCCGTAGGGGGGCTGTGTCTAAGATATGGAGGGACCACTCCGAAGTGATTTGATTGCTGGCATCAGAACTCTGAGAAAAGGTTGGTTCGCTAGAAGTGAGTCTTGGCCACAAGCGAGTCTCGCCGAGTTTTCCGAATAGATCGACCACCACTTCGATGTGGTAAGTGAATGATATCATATCGCCTGGTACATTGGCGATCGTGGGAAATGCGTTATCGGGGACTTTGATAGATGTCGTAATGTCAGCAGTCATCGTTGCCGGGTTGACGATCATCATGGTGGACGACTGAGCGAGGTCCTTTCGGAAAACACTGTTGGGTGAAGCAGCTGAAAAGTACAAGCCTCCTAGACCTGTGCGGGACTTCGGGTACACGTCTTCATACTCCATCTTTCTTTCCTTGCCTGACCTGTTCGGGAGTGGAAGCGGAGGATGCATGTCAATTCTGCATTGGCGGTATAATGTCGCAATCACCATCCCTCGCACATCTGCCTTGGTGTGTGTTATAGACACTCGGATCGGAATCGTGTCTCCTGGCAGCGCTCCGTGCCGGGGGAGCTCAGCGGTGGCGGTAATAGTATTGGTAGAAGAAGAAGTCGTATTACTTCGCGCATCACTGTTCTGCGGGCTTGGATTTTGCGGCGGTAATACGTCGTCCACGATCTGAAAACTTGGGCTACTGGCCGGCGTAGCATTTGTCTGCATTGTTTCATCGCTTGGTGCGGGACTCAGCGGAGGGTTGCATATGGAATGAGTGCTCCGGCTGGTCGTGCTGTTCTGCGTATTATTTCGGCTTAGGCGACCAGCACCAGGGCTTGAGGTCGTCTGGGTGGTCAAGGATGATGGGGGTTTGACAACTTTGACTTTGCCGCGCTTGGAGACAGGCTCCAAGGTGATTACCCGTGATTTTGGTGTGTACATACCCTCGATATCGACCAGGTCTTGGAACTTGATTTTGGTGCTTCGACTGGTTACGGGGCTTATTGTTGTTGGGCGGGTGAGAGTGGCGGTAACCAAATAGGATATCGTTCCCCGTTCGAACTGTTACGATATTAGTGTCACGGCAGGGGAAGTGTGAAGCGACCAACATACATCAATGGTGCTGGGGAGGCCTTTCGAAGGGAAAGGGATCTCAAACGCAAACTTGTAAACCTGTTTCTTGAGGAAGCCACTGCCACAAAGAACCTGCTCATGCTGGAATAATGACGCCAGACCATTGCCATGATATTGCACCCCTCTTGAACCTTTGCCATTTATCAGACCCTCGGGCGCTGGCAGGCCTTCGCCGGGGGGTATTTGGTGTTTATAAACCTTCGCGTATCCATGCAGAGCCACGACCAGATGAGTGATATCAAATCCCTTGAAGACAGTCAGGACCACATTGCCCTTGACTATCTGGCCTGGAGAATAGACCCTGAAGGGGTCTTCGGGCTCAATGGCGATATCAAACATGTTTCGAGCATGCTTGCCCAAAGGATTAGACAAGTAGGAGAGTATGGAGCGGGGCCGAGGCACTGGCGGATTGGGGCTCGTGAGCAGGGACTCGAGAGGCATCGCCGGGAGGACCAGAGCCATTCACTGCTATAACGGCGACAACGACGAGAGCATTGTTGGCTGGACTTTCGGCGCAAGGTGGGTATGTTCTTGAGGTTGAAGGCTAGGTTTTCGAGAACGTCTCCAACCGGTAGTGTGGCTCAGGATGCGCATTTACTAATGAGGGTTGCGGCCGGGGGCGCGACAGTCAGCTTCGTCATCAATTAGGCCCAGTGTCTGCGCAGCGACTCGGGGACCGCAGGAGCGATTGATACGAATCGGTGGAATCAGGTGTCTTCCGACTCAGCGACGCATGGCGAAGTGCTGAGCAGGTATGTCTTTGGGGACCGTCGTGGGATCGTCGTTCGAGTCCTCGACGAGGTCGCGTTCGGCCTGAATGCAGGTGGGGAGAAATCTCGGGGATTGCGAAGGGCTCGGGCACAGGGCTTGCTGCGTTCGTCGTGGGATCTGCAAGGCAAGGAGGACGTGTCGTGAAGTGCGCAATATGTCTCCCAAACACGCGCAGTTTGTAGATATGGGGTGTCCAGGATGTAGGTAAATGGCTAAGCTTCGGTCAACGGTGGTAGTGTACCACGTTGATGGGAGATGGAGCAAGTTGGGTTGATGCTTGTCTGCGAATTCAAGCTTCGGTGCTTGGCAGGTCGAGAATTCTGTGGTCTGATCGGGAGGGAATTGCGTCGCGCAGGAGGGAGTGGGAAGCCGCTGGACAAGGGAACAGAGAGCGTCGGGGGGTACAGGAAGGGGTTTAGGGTGGTGCTGCGGTCGTTCGGTTGATAGGTCGCAGCGCGGGGCCACCGGGGGACGCGAAGTTCCAGTTGGCAGCCGGGCTTGCTGGACTTATCTAATTCGACCTAGAGAGGGTGGTAGGGGTAGGAGAGGAGGAGGAGCCTCATTGGCATGCAGTTCGTATCGTGGGCTGAGTTTTCCTTTGTGGGTTGCTCCAACGAGGACGCGCATGTCAGACTGCAGATTGCTATTTAGTGATAGTTAGCAGTTCCATCAAATCAATCCACAGGCAGATTCCAGGCCAACTTCATTCGTTCCCAAACTGGCGTCGTCATCAGACACTCGCAGCGCACTTGTGTTGGCCCACTTCAACTCGACTCACTTCCGCCCTCTTTGTTCCGGACGAGTCGCAGAGTCAACGGCCGGGAAGTGGCTGTGCTGGGCAAGACGAGATGGCTGCGTGTAGTGGTGACACCTTGTATGTTTGGAGTACTCGTACTCGCAAGTATGGCGTGGGAAGTGAGAAGGTAGTGGAGGTCAGTTGGGATTCATGATGGTTGAGAAGACTGCAGTGGTGGTGGCTGTAGAGACCCTCTTCGGGGACTTTGGGTGGGCGGCGCTCAGGCTGTCAAGCTTTTTCCCTTCATTTCGTGGGGCCGGCCGCGAGCAGCAGGGGCAGGGGAACAGGAAGAAAAAGGGACCGGCAAGGTTAAGGGAGGGAGGGACGAAGGAGAGCAGCTACTCGGAGGGGCTTTACGGGTGGAGTGTTGGGTGTTCCACAGGCAGCTAGAAAAGCACTGGTCCGGCACTGGCTGCCCACTGGCCGCCCACTGGCCACCCAAGGGCCACCAACTAGTTATCGACTGGCTAGGGGCCAGAAGGGCCTAGTGAGCCTAATAGTTAGGTGGCTACGCGCCTTTTGGAAGAGCATCCTTCTCCGGAAACCCAGTTTGTCCCACCCACAACATGAGCAACCATACAGCTCCGAAAATGATCCCAAGGACACCGTCGGGTAACGCAACAATCAAAGATGGCGTCACAGATAGCCTACGTAGCTACCTGACAAAGGCAACCTGTCCAGTGAGCCCACTAGCCCATCAAACCCTGCAGCAGCTTAGACCTGGGGTATCATCCACCTGGCACCTGGAACCCCCCCCCCCCCCAACATATGCCGAGCATGTGGTTCAGGACTGAAAAACTGCCTACGAGGGAGATTTCCTGCCTGTTACACCTTCCACACACCGACTGACGGCCTCGGACCACAGCCCAGCGTCCTTACTCTTTACGTCCAGATACGTCGTGCAAGGATGCAAGCATGGCTCAATCAGGCCCAACGTTTGAGCCTAGCTGCAACTGTGACAAGCTAGACGCAGAAAAGCTTCCTCCCCTTAAGCATTGTCGTTGATCCAGGCCATTCCACAAGCGCCATCTAACCCGTTTCTGCCTTCGGAACCGGTCTTTGAAAAGTTGATCCTGGGTAGATTGGTTCGTTGTCGGGCGGACACATGACCAATCTCAAACCATGAAGCTCATGTCTTGCGATGGTTCCTTTTCAACGGCGCGGCTTTTTGGCTGGTGATTCGTCCTCTCCCAGACTGTCCTCGGAAGAGTCCATTCTGGGGGCTTTTGCTGGCTTTACTCGACCCTTGACTTGATATTTGGTCAATTTTGTTTCGTCGAGCCCATTCTCTAGTCCCTCGGGCTCCACGAAAACCATATCCCCATCCTGTCCTAGGGCATGCTTGACTGCTTCCTCGAGCAGAATTCCGAACGCTATCAGAGCTGTCTCATCAAGGGTCCGGAAATCGAATGTGCCTTGTCCTTGCGCAGTGCAACTGTAAAAATCGGAGGCGTATGCATGCACTGCCTTCAGCATTTCGGACTCAGGCAGCCTTTTGGGACCAGAAAGCTCTCCTGCCGCGTCATACGACTCGTGTATCACTTGCTCTGGGATGGCAGGTCTGCGCAGAAGGACTTCCTCTGGTGCAATGGGCAAAACGTTTTCAGACCGCCTCTGCTCTTGGGTCAAGAATCCATTCAAGCCTGCTCTTCCTGCCACTGCATCATACACCGTGAGCTGCCGTGGCGGGTTGGATGGTGGAAAGGCTTCACCTGCAGCGTCGTGTATGGTAGCCTCGTCTGGCATGGCACTTTTTCTGATGTCTGCCATGACTTGCTGCGTCACCGCTTGCAACAATAGCAATATTGGCTTGAGCGGAAGCTGCTGTTGTTCATCGCCGGATTTTCCAATTGGGATGATCGAAATTCGTGAAATGTTCAGGCACCGCGAAAAGTTTCTCGAGCTTGACGCTGGGGTAGCCGGAAGGATCGAGTGTTGGACAGGTTACGTACCGAATACAGGTCGAAAGCCTGGATGTGAGATGCGGCTCACCAACTTGCCTTCTTGGGTAATTTTGGAGAGGCTCAGTTCTTCGCCGCTTTACTTGCCCTCGGCTCACTTTCTTCTCCAAGATCGGCAGGATAAGGTATTCCGGCGATGCCAAGGCTAAGGGCCTCAGCCTTGTCCTCTCGTGCCTTCCGTGAAGCCCCTGACTTCGAAACTTCGAAACTTCTGCTTCTCCAGATGAAGCTACGCTAAACAATCCTTTCTAAATGGTGGTCGTCATAGAAAGCCATCGTATACAGTTCACTGAGAGGAATCAAAAGAAAGCTGCGGGACGCTGTGATAGAAAGTGCCCAAAGCACGTCCAACCGGGACGCAGGCATTTGTCCATCGAACACAGAATCTTCCCAAGTCCGATTGGCCATCGTCTTGCTCTTGCGTAATATCACGCCGTTGAAGAAACAGGGGCAACTGCCAGATGAACAGGCCCGAAACAAGGTGTTCAACAACAAATAGTCCATTGTTAGACCGAAGATCATACCGCACGAAGATGCCTGAAAGACATAATTTCCAGCTGGGTTTCCCTGGGAATCTCTCTTCAAGAACACCCATCTTCAAGCTAACCTCCCTAGGCCTTCCGACACGATCACTGGGGTTGGACATTTCTTCCCAATTTCCAGGGCGTGGAAATAAGTAAGGAGTCTCGAAAATGCCAGCAGGAAAGCTCGTCGCCATTGTGACCAGGGTCAGTGTCAGCGTCTCAGGACGCGCAACACAGCAACCACTCTTTGTTATTTGTACAGAATCAAGACTGTGCTGTAATAAGTGGAAGTAATGGGAATTTGTGTATGCGCGGGAACACTTTCGTCGCGGAAGTGTTTCTTCATGTTATCTACAAGTGGATGTTATGGAACCAGGATTGCAATCAGCTTCGTCAACTACTTGTCATCAACTAGCTAAGCTTTGGCTGCAATTGTCATGGCTTCGATATGCTCCAGCGCCGATCTCAAGGACGGACTGGGAAGTCCAGGGTCGGCCACCGCCAGTGCCTCCTCTTTCGTTGCCCTGGGAGGGTAGATCAAGGTTCGGTTGATGTATTGTTTCAAGGGTTTCGCCTGCTCGCCGGAGATTTGGACGTTTCTCTCCCAGCCCGCGGAGACCATCGAGCCCCATGGCCCCAGGTCAAGACACGTTCCATAGGTGGCCTGGGAGTACGGCATCGCCGCGACCCCGAGCAAGTCGGCCGCCGCGTTATGGCCGGCAGAGCGACCCAGTTGGATTGCATGCTGACAGGACATCATGGCATGGTGGCCGTCGTCGTCGCAGGCCGCCAGCGCAGTGTCGCCTGTAGCAAACACTTCTTTGCAGGTAGGGACTCGCAGATATTGATCCACCCGCAGGCGGCCGAACGCATCCTTGTCACCCTCAATCTGTCGGGTCAGTGCCGATGCTTGCATACCCGCGGTCCAAATCACCGTCAGGGCCTCGATCCGACTGCCATCTGTGGCAGTGATTCCCCCGGCGTCAATCGATGCGACGCCTTGCCCAAGCTTGGTTTCGACCCCGAGGTTAGTAAGTGCTTTGGTGATGAAGGGCCGAGGGTTGGGCCCGAGTTCCGGTCCGATTTCAGCAGCCTTTTCGACTACCACGACGCGTACGTTGCTGTCCAACCCTAAAATGGCGCGCAGGCGGGCAGGGAGTTCGGTTGCAAGTTCAATGCCGGTAAAGCCACCTCCAGCGACCACCACAGTGTTCCGTGCGGGACTGGGAGGCAAGGAACCCAGACCTCGTAGATGGTTCTCCAAGCGGTCCGCATCCTCGATTTGGTCAATGTTGAACGCGTGCTCGCGCAAGCCAGGGATATTTGGTTGTCTCAGAACGCTGCCAGACGCCAGAATGAGTCGGTCATAGGGGATGGTCGACAGGGCGCCCTTCGAGTCGGCCACCTCGATTTCATGGCGAGGGGCTCGAATCGTCTCGACTTTGCCTTGGATGTACTCGATACCAGCCACGTTGAAAAGGTCGCTGAGCGGTGCACTCATACTGCCTGGGTTCGCTTCGTAGAGTCGAGGACGGAGGACAAGCCGTGGTTCAGGGGCCACGACTGTCACCGTGATGCCTGCGTTAACTCCACCGTTGAGTTCTATCAGGCGTCTTGCGGCAAGGGCACTCCACATGCCGGCGAAGCCTGAGCCGATGATGACAATTTTTTGCTCCATATTGAACTAGTGGTCCAGCGAAGTATGGTGTGGGATTGTGGACGAAGTCGTCTTGCTGGCTCCGGCGAGAGTGTACCCTTTATGAAGACTTGGTGGGAAGCTGGAAACCATGAGTGATTATCGTCCCGACCGGAAGGGTATCTCAGGATCTGGACCATTGGTTCTCGTAGCACGACTTGCAGTCTGCTTCTTGGCCTGGTCTAAGGGAGTGGCAAGCCATGGCGGCGAGGGTAACACACGTTCTCGGAGTTTGGTCAGATAGCCTATTCGCGTCAATTCAGGACGGCTGATCGGATATCTGCAACAAGTCAGTGGTACCCCGTGCGGCAAACCGTACTAACTGAATAGTCTATCCATATGATTCCCCAGAATCCCGATGGTATTAGATAGTGATGAAAAGTGAGACACAAACGAGAACATCGATGATGTATCACGTCCCGTGAGCCACCAGCGAAGGCTGTGTCGAGTTCTCGTAGAAGAAAGTAGCCTAAATGATATCCTGCGCCCATTCCCGAGGTGGAGGTAGAGGCTCGCGCCTTAAAAAACTAGAAACAGCGGTAACACGTCTACGGGTACTATCTTTGGGGTGGTACATCGCCTCGAGGAATAGGACTCAAGTACTGAATGATGAATCGGTGCCTCAACGAAAGGTACTTCTCTGGCGTTTGCACGCTCTACCTGGGAGCTCTAGTCAATTTGCCCGACCATTCTATCATAAACAAATCCTATGCACCTGCATTATTGTTTCTAAACCTGTCTATCTCTGAGGACCGGGCAATGTCTGGTAGAGCTACGCAAATTTTCTTCTGGGTCACTCGTTATCTCTGCCACTGAAAATGGCCCCAAGTCTGGAGAGGGAAATGGAAAGAAAACCCACAGATTACCAGTTTAATCTTGCCTACCCCGGTGTAATACATTTAGCGAGCAGGCTTCAATATCTATCTTCTACAATCATCCTCCAAACCTTGCGGAAGCTCGGATATCAGCTTAGAACCCGGTCCAGAACACAACTAGACAGACATTTACCAGTATGGCGGAAAGAAACCAGTCGATGGTATATTCCGGGACCATGCCATCACATTCAAGAATGTAGAACCGTTTTGCAGTAGAAAAATGTCCTCATTGGTTGTCCCCAGCCTACCGAGTAACCTGCTCGAGATCTACAGGCCGGCACGCTTTCTCTCTTCGACCTCAGCATCGATCACGACAATACTGGCCAATCCTTCCTTGTCAATTTGCTCTTTACTGACCACAAACACGGCAAGAAACTCCGCCTCCTCGTCACCAGCATTCTCGGAGCGCACGTGGTGGCAGCCAGGTGGCTCATACCAACTCTCCCCAACCGAGTAGATCTTCGGCCCCGTCCCCTGTGAGTTCGGATCGTGGTCGGGACAGACCATTTGATTCAGCATTTTGCCTTTGATCATTGTGGCAACCACGGCCGCGCCGCCGTGGGTGTGAGGCGGGGTGGCTGCATTGACGGGCGCCGTGACCTTCAAGCCGAGATAGTAGTGGTCGGGGATGTTGGAAGGGTTCTGCTGGAAAGCTGGGCTCACAGCGGGAATCGGTCGTCTGTAATGGAGTCTGAGTGAGCAGGTTTCCCCCCTGAAACAACCAGGTTGATATCAACTACCCTCGAACAACCCACTGGCCATTCTCCTTGACCACCTCCTGGTCTTGCCAACGCATCTCTAGGTTGGGAGACATTGTATATTCGTTTTTGTGCACAACTGCGGCGACTGGTTACAATAGAGTATGTGATGGCTACAGGGGGTTGCCTGCAATCAAACAGGCTCTTTATAGTCCTTGAAATACGCTTTCATAAGATATTGACAAGACGTGGCGTCGCCTCCGGGAAACCAACATCGGGATGCAACCGTTATTCAGCGACAGCCTTACCCGCTACCCGGCACTATGCGTATACGAAGCCAACAAGTGGGCTCCAATCATCACGAGTTGAGCCCGCCGGACTCGTATTGTCGCGGGTTTCTTTTGGCGTTTCCATCCGCAGCATTTGCAGAGCTTGGGGGTAATTCCTTGACTGGGGCGTAGCCTCATTTGGAGAAACTTCTTGAACAGGCATGGCCGGTGGATCAAGCTCGACGCTCTACAAGGGGGCCATGTGTGTGCACTTGAACAAATTCCAGACCTGACCTCAGCATTGGCCAGATTGACACTGGACTTGTCTGCCAAATTGGTTCCTCTAGTGTCCATTACTCCAACAGCTTCGACATCCATGGATGAGACGTCATTACGCAGCAGAGGGGATTTCCCAACCGTGTCACCGACCCAGAGGACGTAGCCGGGGTCAAGCTCAGTCGTATTGTCTTGTGAAAGAGCGTTACCCGGTATACGAACCGTGGCTGGCCCGGGGAATCAGCAATTTTTGACCCATAAAATGGCAGAATACAATTCATCAAAGGATACAGCGAGACGGAAAAGTCATGTCTGTGTGATCTCCCAACACTTTTTACCAAGCTGCGCTCTTCACATTGTCATTGAGAAAAACCATAAAGTCATCACTGCAACCCTACATAGGGACCAACCTCGGTCAAATTGGTGCCACGATATGGATGCCGTTCGTCTACATCTCAAAACTCCTCACTCGGACAATCCGTACTCAGTGTTTAATCCGGCTCCCTCGTCGACTCTCGTTCTTGAACACGATGTCCCCATTCCACAGCCAACTGAGCCGGGACAGATGTTAATACGTGTGAATGCGACAACAGTCATCCGAGATGCCCTGACTTGGCCGGAAACGTACGCGGAAGAGTTTAGAATTCTGGGCCACGACTTCTCGGGGACTGTGGTGTCTACTTATAAGGAGCAAAATGCCCCTTTCAAGCCTGGTGACGAAGTCTATGGGATGACCTCGGCGACACGTGCTGGGACATGGGCTGAATATGCCATCGTTTCCGCTGAAGAAGCGTGTCTGAAGCCCAGCCAGTTGACTTGGGCTGAAGCTGCAGCGGTGCCACTCAGCGCCCTGACAGCATACCAAGCACTATTTGAGAAGGCCGGCATCGTTCCTCCAGATTTCCACACGTCACAGGGCCATTCTGGATCTCATGAAGTGGGCGAAAACCCTGGCCGTTGTCGTGTGTTGGTGACAGGGGCTGCAGGCTGTGTCGGCCTCTATGCTGTGCAGCTGGCACGTCTCGCAGGCTTACACGTCGTCGCAGCGACAAGCTCAAACAGCCGCAACCAGTCGCTCTTACATAGGCTGGGCGCAGATGAGGTCGTCGAGTATGGAGATCTGTCGAAAAGTCCCGAATTATTTCAGATTGTGATAGACACCACCGGTGGCGAAGTCTTGACGATGTGTTGGAAATTGGTCAGCACAGACGGCACCCTCGTGTCCGTCGACAGTGCCAGTTATGACTTTGTGGAGAAGCACCGCAAGTCGGGCATTGCGGATGGGAAAGGGGCTGTGAAGGCCATGTTCTTCATTGTCAGCCCGTCCACGCAGGCTTTGGGCCGATTGGCGGTGGCTCTGGATCGGCGGCTGCTTGAACCCTTCGTGGCCCGTGTGATGCCTTTGGCGGATGCAAGGATGGCATATGATCTTTGCGAAACCGTACGCACGGAGCGGGGGAAAATAGTCCTCATTCCGCGACACGGGGAGGAAGCAGTATAACGTGCATCGAGTCAGGGTTCACACGGGACGGGCATTTCCACGGAGAGCGCTCTTGTAAGCCAGAGGTTGTCAGCAGTCTAACAGGTTATTTAGGCAGCCATATCTCCCCCATCTGCTAGCCGGGATGATAATCTTCGCCTATCAAGGTCTGAGATATATTTGACAGTAGTCTGCTCTTTTGGTGCCGTTGATTTCATCGAATTGGCTCGGGTATCTTCTTGAGCATGTCGTTCGGGTACACTTTTCTGGAGGGTTACCCGGGTTGACTTTGTAGGTCGTTACCGCTCATCGGGCACCAAGCTATCCATGCCTAATGATAGCATCAGCAGCCAATAATATCTCGGTCTCATCAGAAGAGCCGTCCATCATTTGTTTTGGAGAGATGCTGTTGTAATGCGAGAGGGTATTACGTGGGAAGTGGCGTCCTCGCTTATGAACCACGTTACACCCGAACTATTTGAAGTTAGTAGTACTCAAAGCCCCCGTTCAAATGATCTTTGAATGCGCTAGCTCCGCGGAAATCCAATACGTAGGCTGAGGCTAGAAGGCGGAACCTCTCCATGGACTTGACGAACTTATATAATCGCCGAAAGCCCATGACGGGTACCTAGTTGAGGTTGAATACCCGAGTAGCCGCTTCCCCGCCACTTGGAATACCGTGACTGGTGCCCTCTTCGTTGCTTCAGCTCGCGACTGACAATAGCATCCCCAGTTCCAGGTGCACACAGGGTCATGAATTCCATCCATCCCTTAACGACTCGTGGAGGTGGCCGAGTGTCCCTTGCCTGTATCCCCTGTAGAGCTCGGCATGTCAGGTGTGACGCGAGGCGACCCAAGTGCGATCGATGTTCTGCTGATAGTAGGAAGTGTTACTATGTCGAGTCCCGGAGAGGCGGTTTGACTCGAGAAGCCCTTGCGAAGCGTCGTGAACGAGAAGCAATTCAAAGGCGACCGTCTCATCAGCAGCAGCAGCAGCAGCAGCAGCAACGACAATCTGCGTCTTCTCAGCTATCTTCAAACATTGGTCAGCTTCAGCAAGGCATAGATGTCCCCAGCGCACTGCCGGCAGATGACCATGTGTCGCTTCCAGAAACCAATATCTCGACCGCGTCCAAGTTCATTTCGGGCAAGAGCGCCAGCGACGTCCTCACTGATCCATGTATCGACCTCTACTACGAATATTTCCATCGCCTGCATCCGTGCGTGCTGCCACGGAAGGCTCTGGGGAAGATGCTAGAGGACGAAAGCCAATCTCCTAGTTTGCAACCCTTGCTGGTAGTGATGCGCTTCATCGGCTCACTGTACAAGGGCTCTTGTAATTTGGATCCGGCGGAGAAAGAACTCCCTAGCCACCCCGTTGACGAGGAGTATACCCGGTCCAACGGCTTTATGGTCCAGTATTATCTTCTTTATTCCATCGCCCTATATTGGTGCGGGGAAGAAACACGATCTCGAAAGGAAATGGACTGCGCCATCGACCTCGCTGTAGAGCTGGGCATGCATCAAGCTGGCTTTGCCATCGAACATGGGCGCGGCGATACTGTTCTTCAGGAGTGTTGGAGAAGGACGTGGTGGCAGATTTATGTGGTTGACGCTTACTACGCAGCCATGCAGCACACCTGGACCTCCTTGACCTCTGGTATCATTATGTCCACCCACCTACCGTGCGAAGAGAACGAGTACGAGTCGGGAGTATGTTTTCTATCTTTGTACCATGCGCGTTCACTTACGCTGCCTTTGAATGCTGCTTGCTGACCAACAATGGTAACTAAATCAGGTCATACCGGACCCTAAAACACTTGACGACTTCACCTCCCGAGACTTTGCCTCTGATGATCATGTCTACTCATCATTCGCCTACCTCATCGGCGCCGTTCACGGACTCCTGTCGGCGATGTCGAGGAACTTCCTAGAGTTCCCAGAGAATGCTCACACGCGGCACCTCGAGGCCGCCGATGCCGCCATGGATGGATGGTTTCTGCTTCTTCCCCAGGAGAAACGGGAAATCATGTCTGGTACAGGAGAAATCGACGAGCTGATGTTCCAGGCACACATGGCAATCCACGCGTAAGTTTTCATTCCCGTGAATACATATGTGATTCCCTATAGTGAAAAGCTTCTTCTTTGTACGCCGGGGGTATACTAAACGATGCTGACTGTACCGTCTACAGAGCCGCCGTCGGTCTGCACAGGCAGTACTCGTCGTTGTTCCTGGATCCAACGGAAGCTATCTCCCGTTGCCCTACGAGTGCTCCAGAGTATCGCTTTCGTTGTCCTTCTGAATCTCAGAATATTCATACTGCACGATGTCTGAACGCCGCAGAAAACCAAGCTCGGTTGATGACGCTGCCCACCACCCCACTCACTCACTCGCCCTTTGTCGTGTGCATGATTGTGACAGGGACGATTTCGCTGTTGTCGGCCTGCAAGTTCCACCTTTCCGGTCGCCGACTCGTGGTAGCCCGAGACCAGATTCGAATGAGCATCGGATGGCTGAGGTCATTCGCAATGGTGTGGTCACGGGCGGAGAGAAATCGCTTGGATGTTCAAGCAATTGCCCGAGAAGTCCTCGTTCCGCCAAAGAAATCCCACGCTGGTAGACGGGCAACAGACGACATCATCCCTCCCCACGATTGCGGCCAGCCTGAGGTTGATGCTGGCAACGATACACGCGAGGCGCTGGGCGAACAAGCATTTCTATCGCCATCCTTTGATACACTTCAGGGTTTCTTTCCCTTTGGCGACCTTCAACATAACGTCTCCATGTGGTGTCAGGACTGACAAAGCTTTAACAAGAACTTACACGGATGATATTCTATGCGCATGGGCAAATGAGATCTATTTGCACGCGCCAGGCGTATTCTACCAGCATTCACTGCGCAGCTATGACGACTTACTTGGCTAACGGAATTCAAGAATGCTTCAGCAGGAAGATATATGTATTACTGCTCACACGCAGGGTCCACTTTGTCTACCTATGATTGGCCAAGATCAACCGCAAGACGGCACCGACATTGAAGAAGCAGCATGCACCAAACGCAAACTGCCAGCATCTCGTTCAGTGGCAAAGATTCCTCCTTCGAACGGCATGAACAGTGGACAACATCGGTTACGAAGAGGACCGGATAGCTTCACAGATCCGGGTATTTACGATCATGTCGGGCACAACGAGACTCCCTCCACATCTATATCGGAGTAGGCTGTGTGGCTCATTGGAGGTGTATTGGTCCCAGGGCGGAGGAAATGATCAGATGTTGAGCGTATAGAAGAGAAGAGACACCTAGTAGTTGAAAAGAATGTATACACTTATAAGTAATAGAATATACTTAAAGACCTAAGGTATAAGCAGTTTGTCAAAATCTGCAGTTACAATTCCGATTACATTTGCGGAACTCTACGGCCTCCTGAACCCAACGTTTTCGGTGGCAGACACAGTGGATTCCTGATTCGTACTTCAAGGCTGAAGTTGGCGGCTCGCTTTTCATCTATGTACGTTGGCCACCAGTCGGGCGGTCATTCACCGATCCACTGGTCAGCTGCCCATTTCAAACCATCTTTCAATCTTGGGTCGTCCAGAACATCCGGCGAGCTGTCGAAACCATGGTCTAGATGATCCCAATACTCCGCACGTACTTCTGCCTGGGAGAATCGACTCTTCAGAAGCTCAACAAGTCGAACGACCGAGGAAACTGGAATCGCCGTGTCTCGGGTTCCCTGTATGATAAAAGTCCTCTTGGGCATGTGGGCGTCATGATCGTTGGCGATGCGTCGAAAAATCACGACGTCCCTCGCGGTGCCACTGTCTTCGGCGGACTGCCCTTTGACGATCCAGTCGTACCATTTTCCGTAATACTGGGCACTGCTTGCAAGTGCTACCCTTTCGAAGCCTCCTTCTGTGACGATTTGTGTTTTGGAACGCTTGGCAGAGGCATGCTCCTCCACCACGAGGAAGTCGTTCAGCGGCAATGGCTTAATGCCGAGGACGAAGGCCGGCGAGTTGGAGCTGGTGGCGTCGTATTCAGGATTGCCCTCTCGAAACCAGGCGCAGTCGACGTCAACCATGGGATACTGCAACAGCGGGGATTTGATGCGAGCTCGTGACGGGGACGGCCCAGAGTGGGAAAGGGCCAAGTGCATGGCACAAAAGGCACCGGCAGAGCCGCCCGACACCAAGATTCGGGACAGGTCAGTCTGGACGGCGGGTGCGATTTGTGCCACTTGATCTTCAAAGGATGGAACTCCTCGTGTTTGGTTGTCTTTCGACATGCCACCACCGGTCAGCCAGTGCCAGAAGTCCTCCACATCCTCCAGGATGGCTTGGCCAGTCGATTCTGGAAGAAGTCGATAGTCGGGGCTGACCACAATCGCCTCATGGTCTTGCGCAAAACGAGGGAGCCAGCCGTTGATGAAAGGATGGAACGCTCGGTGGCCCGAGACCAGCCCTCCGCCGTGGAGGTATACCAGGACAGGACATCCTTGCCATGACCGAGACGATTCATGGGGCAGCCAAATGTCCACATTGAGCCATTGCAAGTGGCCGCTCTCATTGGGTATGCATTTATATTGGGTGGTCGAGACTTTGAACTTGTCAGTCACTTCTGAGAAGCTTTCGATACCCATGTTTGACCGCTATTCCAGACCCACGCCCACGCCCACGCCCAAGGAATGAGCCAACTCCAGCCAAACGTCAATACAAAGATGCTCGAATTCAACGCATGTAGCACATAGACAGACCCAACCGCGTTCCCCTGGCGCCTGCGACGGTATTGGAGTAGTCCGTACCAAATCATCGTCCTGAAAGGCTCTCTTCATATCAGATCATCGACACAGGCCGTACGCCGTACTCTCCAATGTGGTTTGTCATCAAAAAATGGCACCCCTGCATAGGTACCTGCTCCCCATCACCCGGCCGGCCAAGCGCTTGACACTGACCGGCTGTTTCGGTCGGAGCGGGAAAGGTACTGGATATCTGACTTCATACGGCGTACGTATTCGGGCCTCGCTTAATGAGGTCGATAGGACCAGCGGCGCCGAGAATATTCTGTACTCGTACTCTGACCACGTATACACTGCATATCCTACCTAGATATTGAAATAGTCCACACATTTAGGCCCCCCTCCATGGCGCTAGGTGAGACTTTTCGCGGTGATAGTCCATACTGTAGCTGACCGGGTATTTCGGCTCCGGGAGAAGGGGGGAGGGGGGTGCCCGGCTCGGCTTGGCTCGGCTGGGTGCACACTTATACTCGTATTTTGTCTCTTCCGAGTACTTCTTGTAGTACCTATGTATCCATTGTTCAAAGACTTAGCGAAGCCTTGCCGAAACACACCTATCAGCCGCGGTTCTTTTCTTGAAAGAGATGGTGTCATTTTTCATCCGCCTCTCATTCGTCGACACTTTTCCGCCTCAGGTCCATCGCTCGTGTACGAATAGTAGGAAGTGTACGTATGCCGGGACCTTTCAATGACATGAGCAGTCCCATATGAAAGAAAAAAGAGTGAGTGACTGGCTGGGGCCTGGCTCATCGCGCCGGAGCTTTCCCGCAGATAGGTAGTCTTTCGTTTGGCCCCGTCCTTGCTGGCAAGCGGGACAGGCAGCGGTACTCGGTAATATATATCAAGAAGATAGTATGTATGTTTGTCATCTCAGCGTGCTCTCGTCCCGCCGCCAGGGATACCCGCCCGGAACGTATGCCTTTCCCAGATTCTGGTGTCGGGACACCACACCGCATGAGCCCCCGAGCGTGGCAAATAGTGCGCTATTGCGAGTGGTGGGGGGCTGGGGACTTGGACATCTGGCCAGCAACCCAGTGCGCAAAAGTGGTGGGATGGGGTCTGAAAGTCCTCGCCATCGATGGTCGACTGGCCGGCTATGTAAGAGTCCGGAGGAGTGTATGTGCTTTTGGGGTCTCCAGCCGACGACATGGTCATCAGTAGTACCATGGGCAAGCAACAGAGCTCAGTTTCAGTTCTTGCAAGTCTCACGGTGCATGGTCTAGGTGATTCTTATTCCCTCTGGTGACACTAGCTGGTATATAAGACGTCCAATCTGAGAGACGACAGAGTCCATTTTCCCGCCCCCACCCCAAAAGGCGAGCTTCGACTCCCGGTCCCGATTTCACAAAGAGTAGACATTCCTGTGTATCATGGTAGCCATCGAAAGGCAGGATGCTTCCACTCGAGATCTTGCATCTGTTTTTGAGACAGGCCGGCCAACTCAGAATCAACGTCCTTCTTCTCCCGGCGGTGGTTGTCTCGCAGCATGAATACCAGCAGGCCGACGGACAACAACAGCAAGACGCTGCTCGTTGCGAGGTTGATGCCATTGCCGATGTGATACTCCGGGGCATCGGTGGGTAGGTATGTCCACGTCGAGATGAGGCCTCCAGCATTCCCGAATAGTACGCACGTGCCTATCGCTGCGGCCCGAGCTGTGTCGGATACGATGTTCGCCGAGACCTGGGCATTGACAAAGGCGACAAAGGGAAAACAACCCATTGCGATCAGAAAAGTTGCGCCGTATCGAACCTGGGCCTGCGTGTGCGTCGTTCCGAGAAACATGGCGTAGCCGATGATGATCAGCGGGGCACTGAGAATGAGAAATATTTGTCGTCGTCCGGTCCGGTAGCTGAGGTATGAATAGAGGATGGTCATAAATGCGGCCACCACAAATGGCGGGGCGGTGCGGAGCTGCTGTTCCACCGTGGTCGTCTCCGGATAGATCGTCTTGACGATGGTGGGTAGGAATACGCTCAGCCCCTGGATGGTGATGCCAGCCAAACAGAAGCTGAGACCCACAGCAAGAGTGACGGGCGAAGTAATGCCGCGAATGACTTTGGGACGGTCCAGTTTGTCCAAGACTTCCGTGCTCGCAATTCTTTCAGACTTGATGCGAGCAATGGCCAGGCCCTTCTCCTCTTTATCGAGCCATCGAGCTGTGGCTGGGCGATCGGTCAGGAGTAGAAAAAGCATCAAGGCGATGCCGATCGAGATTACTCCCTCCACGGCAAATATCATCCGCCAGGTCCTGACATTGCCGAAGCGGCTTAGCTTCAAGATCCCAGAAGCCAGGAGGCCTCCAAAGGCACCCGACACAGGAGACATCGACATGACCATTGCCAGACGGAACGTGAGTTCGGACCTTCTGTACCATCGCGAGAGGTAGTAGGCAATACCGGGGAGCATTCCAGCCTCAAACAATCCCAAAAGAAATCGGACCGCGTATGCGGTGGATTTGCCGTGGACGTAGCCCATGCAAAGGGTCATGACGCCAAAGCCGAGAGTGGTGGATGGGAGGAACCACCCTGGCCCGATCAGCTTGCAGATAAAAGTGGCCGGCATCTCGAATGCGATATAAGAGACGAAGAAGACGGTGAGGATCCTGTTGAAATCGTAGCCTGTGAGGTGTAGATCTTTTTCGAATCCTGCCAGCCTCGCGTTGCCTGTTTGGCGCGTTAGCATGCTGGCGACATCCCTGGTTTGAGGGGGAGTTGGAGTTCACCAATGCTAACTCTGTCGAGATTTCCAAACAGGTAGAGGACAGCGACGAGTGGCAAGATATACAAGTCTATCTTGTGGCGAAGCCGTGTCTCTGCCTTGGGATCAAAGATGATCAGTGGGTTGCCGTGTCTGACACGGCATTAGCAGATTTGCCTTAGGGGTTTGCTTATTCGGCGGAAACACTCACGCATCGACTGCCGTATGTCCACGCTCAGCGACATCGTGTGTGGTGGCAGCTGCGGTATCTGTGGCCCTTTCAATAGCCACAACGGTCGGGACGCTTGCATGCGTGGCACCCGCAGAGTCCTGCTTCTCCATAGCGGGATGATTTGTGATCTGATGGTGGCAAGAGACAAGGAAGCGAAGACCGTTGCGACTCGAAGGATCCTTGGGAACTGGAGTTATTGTCTGCTGCTGTCCAGGCCGTGGTCCCGAACAAGCATGTGAGCAGCTAGGGACGCAATGGACCGCGTAGTCCCGCAAGCAGAAATGGGGAGCGTGTCTCCCGGCCGAAGGCCAATAGCCCTGAGACCAAAGATATCCGACGGCAGACCCAGGTTCACCAGGGAGGACCGAAGGGTTCGGCCGGGGAACCCACACCTCACTCTCCACAGTCTACTCTCCACAAGTCCAGGATGCTCCGGAGGTACAGCAACTTCGGAACTCTTCCCGAAATATCCGTCAGAACGCGCCCGCGGGGAACTATTGATGCGAGGAATAGCATTTCGTGTCCTCGGTGGGCACCTGTAAGCCCTCTCCGTTTTCGTCAGTGCCAACTTCGGGAGGCGGGAAACGGGGGATTATGTATAACATTCAGACGTTCTTGCATCGCGAATGATCACCAACAAAGATTCGAGGTGAAAGATGAGCGGCTCAGGGACAACGCTCGAGGTCGAGGGGAGACCGCCGACCCTCTTCCCGCCTGCCGATCTCAGTCGTAGAACGGCCAAGCTGATCACGTTCGAGGAACATGCGGTCACGCCGTTTCCGACACCGACCACTTCAGTGACGTTCGAGACATTCCATCCGACGTTTCTCGAGGGGTTGAAAGAGCGGCTCAGGGACGTCGATCTTCGCGTGAAGATTATGGATGCCAACAATATCGCGGCCCAGATTATTTCCCTGAACCAACCCACGGCCCAAGCCTTCACGGATCTCGAAGAGTGTAAAACCTTCTGCCAAAAGGCCAACGACTTCATCTACCAGAACTACTGCAAAGCCTATCCGAACCGGTTTTTTGCCTTTGCCACACTCCCGACCCAGAATGGAAAATCCGCGGCGGAGGAGCTCGAGCGTTGCGTTCGTCAGTATGGATTCGTCGGGGCGATGATCAATGGCTTCACTGCCACTAAAGATCCCACTAAAGGCCTCTATCTCGACGATGAGCAGTTTGATGCGTTGTGGGAAGTTTCAGAGAGGCTCGAAAAGCCAATTTTTATTCACCCTCGTGTCCCTCTCCCGTCGAATATCAAGGTCCTCGAGGACATTCCGATCTTGCACGGTGCCCCTTACGGCTTCGCAAGAGAGACGGTCGAGCACGTCTTCAGATTGATGTACACGGGTGTCTTCGACCGCTTTCCAAAACTGAAGATCTGCTTGGGCCATTGTGGAGAAGGTCTGTCGTGGATCTTGCCCAGGACCGATACAACATTTAGGATGTACTCCAAAGGTGATTTTTGACCCCATCCCATTCGGCTGATTGGAAACATGGGTGCTAACGGGTGAACAGCTGCCCAAGGTCCGAAGATGAAGAGGTTTCAACAGTACTTCCAAGACAATATCGTTTGCAACACAAGTGGAATGCCCAGGACCTCGGCCCTTCTGAATCTGATCGCAGAAGCAAAACCGGTGCATGTCACCTTCTCCGTCGACTATCCTTATGAGAGCGTGGCCGAGATGAGGTCGTGGTTCGAATCCGTGCCCGTTTCCGATGAGACATGGAAAGACATCGGCTACCGTAATGCGATTAGGATTTTCAAGCTACCCTTAGACTTAGATCAGTGACTTCTCGCAAAAGGGTTCACATAATGAGCATACTCAGCAAATCTACTAGATCTGCAAACCATTATACTCATGGAAGCGAGACTGATGGTCCACATCCACATTCTTCTGTAATTCATCAGAGCCAGGTCCGTCTGCTGTTGATAGGAGGCTGTAAGAAGTTTCCCAGGTCCGCTTCAGCAACAAATTGTCCATTCATCCAGTCTGACGGAGACAGATCAAAAAAGTCAAGCTCAGAAAGCCCATGGGCAGTGACAGTGCCCAGATTGTTAAGAGACCCATGATCAGCTGCGTCGTTCACTATCGTCGGATATGTCAGTGGAGCGGAGTGTGACAGAGACTCGGGACACACTGACGAAGCAGCAAAGAGCACTGGTGGACTTTCCCCAGATACCGGCGGCAACGATTGCCAATATCAGAACCAGGTCCAAGTGTTTCAAGGATTTTGACCGTGTCTTGAATGTTGCTGAGCAAGATTCTATTCTCCAAACCAGATATCTGCATTCCATATCTGCGGTTGATCACGATGACGGCAAACACCACCAGGGCTGAGCTGAAAGCTTTTTATGTTGTAATTAGTAGAATGAACTGCTTGGCGATAGGCTACCTACCGTAGTAGATTTGAAACCACCATGTTGTCGACGGGCGGAACTGATACCTCTGATCAGAAGCTACGGACAAGAGAGCAATCATCTCGAGCGCGGAACTGAGGCAACACTCCAGGCTAGATTGGCCAAACTGTTGGAGGAAATCATCCTTCTTCCCATGTCCATCATCTAAAACGTCCAGTCCGAGGAAGGAGGTGGCCATCGGCCGATGCAGCAACAGCCGCGTATGGAGATACCTTAATGTGAGAATAAGGCTGAACGCAATGTCATCAGCAGAGTTTCGATTGGCTGCCGCCAATCGAACCTCGTCCTGGGAAAGGACGCGCAGAGGAGAGGGTATGGCAGACTTCCATCGTGCCAATTCTACCTCAAGTGACATGATTTGGTTGAACAGGAATGAGTTCGGAGGTCGTTCTTCTGTCTTGACGTTGTTCTGATATACCCTTTCCAATATCTTCCCCACAATCGCGTAGATCTTCCTGCTCTGGGCGTCAGTCGAATCGAATCACGAACTCCGGAGGACGTTTACCGACACCGATTCGATGAATGCGGCAACGGACGAGGATTTTCGCATATGCATGGACGACTGAGACGGAGAATCTCCGTCATCCAATACATCCAAATCGACGTCGACTGGCAAACTGATCCTTTGAAGCTCTTCTGGAATGGTTTGTGGCCGTCCAAACGTCATTGAGCATGTCCTGGGGAGGTTAGATTCTTCATCAGACTGCCTGTTTCCAAGTCTTACTTGTCCATAATGTAGCACATGTGCCAGCACCTTTTCATAATCTCTTGCTCCCGTGGATTATGTTTGGTGCGTTCTGATGGCGAATGCAGGCCGATCTGAAAGGCGGCTTGGGTACAGAGCCCTTGAACGGTCCAAGTGCGTGCAGAGTGCTGCGTGCCCTGTAAAAATTGGAGCATCAATAACAGCGCCTGAACTGGAGAAAAATCGGTCAGCATAGATGTCCAAACAATCTGTCCTTCTCAATTCTTACGAGTTTCGAGATTGGCAGGCTGGAGAGCAATGTCGGGAAGCAGCTTCAAGGCTCTCTGGAGAAACATTTCCGCGTCGGTCTTTTCTTGCGGGAAGCTAACAGCTTCACTGGTGGCAAAGGCCATCATGGTATTAAGAAGGCACAGCCATGAGCGCCTCACACCTGACAAAGTAGAATTCCCCGCTTTGGTGAAGGCATCTCGAAAGTCCTTTGGAGAGAGATATGGAAATAGCATCCCAAACCCCGAGAAGAATGTGTCAATATACCGAAGCACTGTCGCCCGCGGCGGTAGCAGAAAGCAATTCGCATCTTCTAGACAAATGCCGTCGGCTCTTCGGTGTCGGTTCACTGAAGGCGGTCGCGAGAAAGATGTGTCGTGGAAACCGTGGGTTGCATTCGCTGTAGAAGGTTGAGTTGCAAGTGGACGTAACCGCCGCAAGGAAGCATCAATATCTGCAAAAAAAGCAGAATTTGAGGAAGGACCTTCTGAAATTAGCGTCCAAATCCCAATGGTGGAGGAGGAGAGACTCGCCGAAAAATGCAGAGGATGATTCGTCCGCAAAGGTGATCAAAACCATGCCATCTACAGTATCGCTTGGCCGATTGTCGGGTTTCGGGGTCACGATAATATCGCTTGAGATCGACCTTGAATCGGACGGGGCGGCCATCAAGTCGCGATCAGGCTCCCAAGAGGCGTTGCCACTATTTTGCGGCGATATGAGACCCTGGGTACGTGGGAGCAGGGCGTCGCTGTCGGTAGTTTTGCCGCCTGTATTAGACTTCGAAGTGAGCAATCGGAGCGTCTCTTCCATGGCACTTAACCGCAACTCGAGATGAGAAGGGGTCCTATGCACGCGGATGTCAGCAGACAGGCGGCGCCTGGAATAAAGGGCAACGTCTCCTCACCCCTGGTCTGCCACAGCATGCGACTCGTTTCTTGCTATTCGCGAGTATACGCAGGTGAAGTCCATGTCCAGACATGTGCCACAGCTGGGTCTGATACCGTCGCATCTTGTTTTTCTAGCTCGACACGACTGGCACGCCAGAGCGATGCGTTGTCTCTTCGACTTGCGCTCTGACACATCGGCCCAAGTTCCATGCGAGGTAGCCATGAAAGAATTCCCAGTGTGGTTTCTCTCTCCGAGCGCAAATCACGAGCACTCGGCGTGATGCAAGAGGTCAAGGAGGGAAAAGGGCTTAATAGCGCTATGTCATAGATTCTGGTGGGCTGTCTTCGAGAGAGGAGAGAGTAACGAAGAGGGAGAGTCTCTGAGAGACGACAATATACACCTCGACGCGTGGTCTAGATTGATTCTTCCTAGCCGGTTTCCCCGATGGACCCCCGTACACGTGACTGTACTGGCAACGAGCGCTCCTGGACCAAGGGGCTCCAGTGACTGGGGAAGGTAATGCGGGGATCTGTAATGACCGCGCCAAGGCGACTGTCATCCCAGGTCCTTGGCCGCTAGTTACTGCTCTATCATTATTCGTACAGACCACCATAGATAGGTAGGTACCTGTGCAATCCCTTCTGCATCTGGATTCGAGAAATGACACTGATACGTCGCCAATGGTTCTCGTGCTAAATGCCCTTCATCCTCTCCTTAGGGACACTTCACCCATTCACCCGATCTTCCGATTGATCACGCTCGTGTCCCATTCATGGATTGGTCTGAGTGCCACTTGGTTGACATGGCGTTTCTGTCCTCCCCGAATCTCATAAATATTGTCTTTAGTTCCGTGTACAGACCTAACCCATGAAGAGAAAGCTCCCTTCCTATGCCAGATTGTTTCCATCCGCCGACCGGCATATCCACAGCTCTGACTGGTACTGAGCAGTTGACGCCCACAGCACCAGCCTCAAGGGCTTTGGAAACCCGGAGCGCTCTCTCGAAATCTCTAGTATAGACGGATGCTAGAGAGTAATTTGTCAGCTTTTGGGAACGTCCCAACACGGAGCGACGCTCACTCACAGAAGAGTCCAAATTCGACATTGTTCGCCTCGGCAAGCGCTTGCGATTCGTCTTGGAAAGTGTTAACAATGATGACAGGGCCGAAGATCTCCTCTGTGTACGCGAGAGAAGACTGTGGAACATTCTTCAGAATGGTTGGCTCTATGAAGGAGCCTGCAGTGCCATGTCGCCGTCCACCACGAACAAGAGTCCCATCCGCTTCACCGGCGGCGATAAGCCTCTGAATGTGAGCCAGTTGCTTCATATCCACCTGAGGTCCCTGGAAAGTGGCTGGATCAGACGGATCCCCCAGGCTGACTTTCGACATGAGATTTTGCAGCTTTTCAATATACTGATCGGCCACGGATTCATGGACAAGTACTCTGCTATTCGCCTGACAATGTTGGCCGCTGTTGTGATTAATGGCGAAGTGTGTATACCTGGCCGCGGCATCGAGATCGGCGTCTTCGAATATGATTGCAGGTGACTTACCACCAAGTTCGAGAGAAACGTTCTTGAGGTTCGAGTCGGCCGCCATTTTCAGAATTTTTCGGCCCGTTGCAACCGACCCGGTAAAGGAGATCTTCCGAATCTTCATATGAAGTGAGAGCGCGCTTCCCGTCGGTGTTCCAAAACCACTGATGATGTTCACAACGCCTCGAGGAAATCCACACTCCTGGATTAGAGAGGCCAGCTTCAATGAACTTAGTGGCGCCTTTTCCGACGATTTCAGCACCACGGTGTTCCCGCAGATTAGAGCCGGCGCGACCTTAAAAGCAAACATGATCATAGGGACCTAGGATACGAAATATTAGCGTGGATCTTAAATATGGTGTATGGTTGCTTAGCTTACATTCCACGGTATAATTAGCCCGACGACGCCATACGGTTGTCGAACAGTAACATTGAGGAAGTTCGGCGACTCGAGACTCGACTCGCCCAGGATGTGATTTGCGCAACCGGCGAAATAGTTAAAGACTCCGACGCAAGCAGGAATGTCCATTTTCTTGAGTAATTCCAACGGTCTAAATTCCGATCGTCAGTCAAACAATACTCGTAGGTGATGGGTCAGGGAATGCTACTGACTTGCCCATACAAGCCGAGTCGAGCGCAGCAAGCTCCTGCGCATCGCGCTGAATGAGCGTGGCTAATTTAAAGAGGTAGGCTGCTCGCTCGTGGGCTGCAAGGGCACTCCATCCTGGGAACGCTTTGCACGCCGCATCCACGGCAAGATCAACGTCCTCTTCGAGCGCTTCATGGACCTCGCATATCTCTCGGTCGGTGTAAGGGTTATGAATCTTGAAAGTTTTGTGTCGTTTCCCAACCACAAACTGAGTCCGTTAGGGGGCCCTAGATGTCGCTTTCTTCAGGGGAATACAAACTGACCTGTCCATCGATAAAAAGTCGAGTTTCAGGGTTGGATTGACCCATTCTGCAGGCGAGCGACGCTACGCAACGACAGAGCAGCAGTCCAAGCAAGCACGCAGAGCAGGGCTTGTACAATGGACCGCAAGCTTATTTACTACATCTTTCCCTGGCGTCAGTCTTGACCCGTTCATGGGTTTGTTTGCCTTCCAATTTGGCCATTCCAATCGCAGGGAGGGAAGGAGGAAGGAGAAAGCGCGTTCGTTCCGGGAGCATACCCGAAATATCCGGTTCCCAGTCGGAATCTGAGTCCAGCCGAATGTTGCGCCAAGGAGCCGGTGCAATGTGAGCAGTTCAAGCTACCGGTCTTTGGAACCCATGTGTGGCATGGGTGGGAGCGTAGAGCATTTTGTGACTGGTCCCACCCCCGATGCAGGATCATGTAGAAACGAATACAGGGTTTGTGCAGTTCTTATGACTATTCGAGCTACTAAGCATGTATCCACAATGTCTGCTGTTCTGCTAGGTCGATATACACACAGGAAGGGGCGCCGGATCTTGATGACCTCTGATCTCTAAGGAAGATAGTCCTTGACGATCAAGGGCTGACAGACCCCAGATCTGCCCTTTTTTGGGTCGACACTTGCTTGGTAGCTATCTCGTATGTACTTGGTAGTTATAGCTTGACGTGAACGGCCTTGATCTGAGTCATTTCCATCATTTCCTCGAAACAATCGTCCCTTCCGGTGCCAGACTGTTTGTAGCCGCCGAAAGGCATCGTCAAGAAGTGAGTGCCGACAGTGTTGACCCATACAGTGCCGGCTTGAATGCGTCGAACCGCTTTCTGTGCCGTGACCATGTCGGACGTATAGACAGCTCCGGTCAATCCGTACTCAACGGCATTGACCTGTGCAAATAAGGCATCCTCGTCGTCCCATTTGATGACTGACATGACAGGGCCAAAGATCTCTTCCATTGCAATGCGCATGGTTTGCTTGACATCGGCGAACACTGTCGGTTCCACGAAAAATCCCCCTTTCGTGTCTTCTGTGCTCGGCACTTTCCCACCCATGACGAGACGCGCACCTTCCTGTTGACCGAGGCTGATGTAATGGAGAACGCGATCCTGCGCAGCTTTGCTTACAAGCGAACCCATGGTGGTGGCCGGGTCCAGAGGATTCCCGGGCCGGTAAGATCGAGACAACTTATCCGCCACTAATGCCAGGACCATGTCGTGATGGGAGGTGTGCAGAAACACGCGAGACGTCGAGCCGCAGGACTGGCCGCACCAACTCCAATTCATGCCTGAAACAACGCCGTCGACCAGCTTATCCAGGTCTGCATCGGGATAGGCGATCAAAGCATTCTTTCCCCCCAGCTCAAATGAAGTCAGCTTGAGCGTGTCAGCGGCCGCCCTCTGTATTGCCCGGCCGGTGGGTAAGCTCCCGACCAAAGTGATCTTGCGG
This sequence comes from Cladophialophora immunda, assembly GCF_000835495.1. Taxonomy (NCBI): domain Eukaryota; kingdom Fungi; phylum Ascomycota; class Eurotiomycetes; order Chaetothyriales; family Herpotrichiellaceae; genus Cladophialophora; species Cladophialophora immunda. The sequence goes on from NW_015622545.1 coordinate 3,956,498, forward strand.
ACGATTAGATGGCTGGCGAGCGTCTTGCCACAGTCTATGCCCCCAGAAAGGACGTTCAGGACTCCCGGTGGAAAGATATTTCCAATGAGTTCCATCATGCGCATGGCTGAAAGGGGTGCCTGCTCCGGCGATTTAATGACCACCGTGTTCCCCATCGCCAGGGGGGCAGCTAATTTGAAGGCCGTAAACATCAAAGGGTGGTTCGATGCAACGATACGCGCCACAACGCCCAACGGCTCTCGTAGCGTGTAGTTGAAGGTGTCATCTCCAAGATGTCTCGTTTCACCCACGACCGCGGGTATCATTCCAGCAAAGAAATCGATCGTATCGGCGGCCATGTGCGCATCTCCCGCCATGATGGTGATGGGGCTGCCAATGTTGAGTGCATCGAGCATGGCGAGCTCCACAGCATTTTCGCGCAAAACTTGCGCGGCCTTCCTCAAAAGCTTGCCTCGTTCCAATGGCTCCACGGCTCTCCAAGCAGGGAACGCCAATTGAGCAACCTCCAGAGCCGCAACAGTGTCCTTGACACCTGCAAACGCGACCTTGGCAACGATAGTTCCTCGCCCGGCATTCACGGTTTCGCGGTACTCGCCATCTTCCGGGGCGTGCCATTCTCCTCCGTAAAACAAGTCGAGGCTCTTTGGCATGCATTCTTCTACCGAAGGGAGCTTCTCCGGCAGTGGGTGTGGCAAGCGGCCCATGGTGATTGCGCCCTCGTTCCGTGTTGCGACCGCTTCCTCAGCTCGATTCGACAATCATAGGCCGTCCTTCTTGTACTTAGTCCATCTCGATGGCTGTTGTTCCTTTGTTCTTTTAACGCGTCTGTGTCATGAGCGGCTGGCCTTCTGTGGTCAGGATGGAGGACAAGCCGGATCCGACGTCCGAACCCGAAATTACCGCACTGCTCACCTGTTCGGTTCTGAGGCTCACGGACTTAACGCCGCTCTGGCGAAGAGTTGGGCGAATGTTATTATGTGCACAACATCAAGTACCCGGTCTGTTCCCGGACGGAATGACGACGGTGAAGTATATCCCGGTCAACTCGACGGAGGACCGCACGGGGGAACGGCGGAGTATATCTTACCTTGCGTAGAAGTGCGTTCTTTCATAGCGCAAGTGTGCATCGACTCGAAAACGGATTGTCGACACTCCCACAGCGCGTTGCGAAAGTCGGGTCAGACTTGGCATTGCCTTGGAGCGCTCTTCAATTCCTCCAGACTACACAGAACGAAGGGGCGCAGGAATCTCAGAAGACTTGGATATCATTGTGTTTTGCTATTTTGGACTCTGGATTCCTTCATCGGCGCGAACAACTCTTCAATGTCCATTTTCTTCTCAATCATGCCCTGTTCAAAGAGATATTGAACCAAAGTTTCCAAGGTTGTTCGATTTGAGTCGATACCGTAGGGCCAACAGTCATCCCCGAATGTCTCCTTGATCTCCTCCAGATCCTGGGCCAACCATGGCAACATGTAGCGAAGCGTTCCCAGATACTTCATCCGATCCATGGCCAACCTTTTGGAATCTTGGAGAGCGTTAAACAGGGAAGTGGTGATGAATTTATGACGTCCCCATAGCTCTCGTCTGACCACAACAAGATGCATAATAGGGAAGATGCCTGTTTGTTTATAGTAGTCTTGTTCCACCTTGCGGTAGTCTGGAAACAGCCTGCGAACATGTGGCGTGGAGTTCAGACAATCTGGGATGTCAGGCCCAATGATTGCATCGATGACACCATCTGCAAGTAACCCGTTGAGGGACTTGGAACTTCTGTTAGGCACGAGGCTGACGGACTTCGGCGAGGGAAGCACGGATGGCTGTCCATAGGGTCCGGCCTTGTTGACGTTGCCCTCGATCCAGTTGATGGTCGCGAGGTCTACGCCGTACTGGTGCATGAGAAGACCACGAATCCAAACGGCGGCGGTCATGGTGTACAAAGGCACTCCAATCGTCTTGCCAGCGAGGTCTTCAGGGCGCTTAACCGTGTGCGTGTTGACAAAGATGAAGCTGTGGCGGAAACATCGAGAGGGAAAGGCCGGGATTGCTATGAAGGACCGATCACCAGCGGCGTGCCGCGTGACATACTCTGAACTGGAGAATTCGCTGGCATCGAATTCGTGATGCCCCGCCATCCGGTCGAATGTTTCGCGGGGATGTTGGATCTCAATGAAGTTGAGAGACACTCCGGAAGCCCGGACCTCCCCTGTGGCCAAAGGAACAAGGCGATCGTAGAGGCCACTGGCGAACGAGACTGGAATCCCTGCCATCTTCTGAATTGGACTTCTGTTCACCGAGAGTGCGGACGCCAGGTTCGGGCCAAGCGAAGGACACCAAAGTGCATGGCTTTATGCCAGCACATATGAGGTTTCGCTGGAAATCTCGCCTATGGTCCCCGGGTATTTCGGCACGTTTTCAGATCTGGCTGTTACTCGCATTCTCCACTCATTCCCCTCCATTTCCTTGTTTGCCTCTAAATTCCATCCCTGCCACCTTACCACTATTAGGGACTCAGTGGTCCAACGCTGTAGATTCCCCCGCTACATTTATGCTTCACGTCACTTAGTTTAAGCTTTCCCGCCGAGGAGAGCAGATGGTTGACCATAATTCTCATGGTGAAAACGTTCATGCTTTCCCGCAAAGGGTCGTTTTACTTTCGCAACTGAGCACTCAAGCTCGACAAGAGCGCTGCCGAAAATAGAGGCCGATGCTTCAAGAAGGGATGAACTGTTAGATGGTAGTCTGCTACGATATGTTTCTCGATTCACAATCCAACTTCGACAGGGATTGATCTTCTGCTATTAGAGCTCTCGCTTGTCTGGTACGTTCAAAAGGGTCGGGAGTCGCTGTGCGGACCTTCCTATATACATTGCTCCTTGGTCTTTGTCGACTCCCGACTCGCTCTTCTGCTCATCAATGGATACTCTGCCACTAAATCCGGTCTTGAGAGTCAACCCGGACAGTTGGCCATCTGTCAAGACCCCTCATTTTCTTTTGCGGAAGTATAAATCACACTTGCCATTTTGGGGCCGAATCGTGAAGAATTCAACGTGGGCCATTGTTTCGGGTGTGGTCCAGGGCGCGCAGACGACCTCATACGTACGGAAAATATGGCCTAAGTGAATTCGGAGCTGCATGTTTCCCAGGCTTGGGGTCGTGTCAGCGCCTCCAGCCCATGTGATCGCAGCAAGGACAACCACTTACTTCACACCAATGCAAGAGCGCGGTCCGGCGGAGAAGGGGAGATAATTCAGCTTCATCGCGGCCGAGGGATTGAACCATCGCTCGGGCCAGAAACTGAAAGGGTCGGGGTAGACTTTGGGACTGCGGTGGTTTGTATAAGCCTGCATGCCGACGATGGTGCCCGCGGGTATGAAGGTGCCTTCGATGGTCAGGCCGCCATCGGGAGCGAGTCGTTCCAAGTATGATGGAATGGGAGCGTGTATTCGTAGCGCTTCCCGGCAGACACCATCGAGAAACGGCAGTTGAGACAGTTTTGCAAACGTCAACGGCTCCGAGGCATCGGGAAAAGCCTCCAAAAGCTCCTCATATAGCTTTTGCTGGACGTCTGGCCGGGTGGCGAGTTCGTAAGACGCGAACATAGCGGTATTGGCCGTTGTATCCGAACCCGCGTTGCTGAGGAAAAGACTGTCAGTATCATTGGGTCCTCGGATTTCCGCAAATTCCACCTACAGGATTTCCATCATTTCTGCGATGATTTCTTCCGGTGAGAGCGCCTCCTTCGGATTCTTCACGGCAGCCTCCTCTAAGCGAGCGAGAATGTCGACTCGGTGTCGATGGCCCTTTTCTGCTCGAGACCAGCCATCCCGAGCCCGAATGGCATACTATTCCGCCTTTGTCAGCGAAGCGACGACTGCATTCTTCATGGTGCTATTGTACATACTTTGGCGATTTCATCATCAGCGTTGATCCAGTTTTTTGCGGTCTCCGGGCTCAAGATCTTCAAGATTGGAATCACGAAGGGGAAAGGCCCAGCCTGGTTCCACGACATCAGCCAACGCATCCGGGTCGGAGGACTCAAAACATTCTTACTAGACCATTCCGTTTGTTTCGGTACTCGACGTGGCGGATGAAATTGTCGTCTTCTTGAACAAGCATGCCAATCTGCTGTCCAAAGGCAATATCGGCCACGACATCGAATGTCAAGTACCGAAACCACTTGAAGCAATCTACATGCTCGCCCGTGTGATCCCAGTTCTCCAGCCATTTCAGAAACCTTTCCAAGTGGAACCTAATGACAGGCTCCATCTCCATCAGATTCTGGTGCGAAAATGTTGGCAACAGGGCCTTCCGACGGAGGTGAGCTGACTTGACGTCACGTATACCAATGCACATCTTCACGTCATGGTACTTGAACCCCTCGTATGCGGACGATTTGGTGGCCTTGTTGCTGTAGATGGCTTTGACCCCTTCGTCTGAGGCCACACAGACTTTGTTGGGCGCGATGCGAATGACCGGTCCATAGTGCTGATGTTGTTCAATAATCCAACCAGCTCGTTTGCCGGTGAAAGACTGGACAAACAGAGGCAAACGAGAGACTTTTGCCAGCCACGGGCCAGGAACGTGTTTCAGAGGATTGCTAAAGTATTGAACAATCTGGAACACGAAAAAACCTATGCTCAGCCCGACGATGCCGACAAGGATAGGATGCTCGCATAGATACGGCTGTAATTTTGCTGTCGGCTGCATCTTTGAGAGTACTTGCCTCGGCGTGCTTACAGTGGCCGTTGGGATCGCATCTTAGGCTCATGGGTGAGAAGTCATTATAATACCCAAGCAGCTATCTCCCACGACCTGCAGATCAACGCAGCCATCGCGTCTTGTCAGAGTCCGAGGCCGAGGAGGCGAGGATATCATGATTGTAAACAGAGGACTTCGACCGTTTGGCCGAAATTCTCAGACCTGCCGGCTATCTCGGGTTCAATCTTCCGGCCCCGATGGCATCCCAAGCAACCTAGACATTAGAGACTGTGTCGGAAAACATGCCGGAGGCAGGGTGGAATTGTCTACCCGACGAGCGTATCGTAAAACTGAAGAGCAGCAATCGTGATGCCGCGGGGATTGTGGAATTTGTGAACGTCGTGATCACCTGAGGACAAAGAAAGATCTGCCGGAGCCTGTTCTCGTGCCTTGGACCTCATCTCTGACCGCTCTTTTCATGTTCCTGCCATGGTTATAGACACTACTTAGTATGGCAAGGGAATTCAGTGGCAGTTGTGGTTTGAGGCAAAACCTGGCCTCGCCGCCTGAGACAGCCTCTGCGGCGGTTTTGACTGGTGATTACAGTGATCCATATACGGTGAAAAGGGTTTGTGTGTCGCAGCCGGGACCGCAAGAGGTTCTTGTCCAGCTGGCATTCACCGGTGTGTGCCACGGAGATGTATATGCACGAGATGGTGGCGGTCCAGCCCCGAAGATCCCTATTCGGCCATTGGTCGGAGGCCACGAGGGCGTTGGAACCATTGTCGCCATGGGCACGGCAGGCATGGACGGGTTCAGGATAGGGGATGTGGTGGGAATTGCTTGGAGAAGTTATGTCTGCGGCACCTGTAACGCGTGTAAGCACGGCGAAGAAAACCATTGTTATAATCAGCAAGTCACTGGGTCACATCGAGATGGGACGTTTCAGGGTACGTCGACGTTCCGCCACAGGCAACGGGGCCCGAGTGGAACCTAAGTTCTTCCCGTCATGAGGAGGCCATCTGACGAATTTTACAGGATATGTCTCCTTCCCAACTTCTCAGCTGATCCCTATTCCGGCGAAAATCTCTCTGCCGAGTGCCTGTCCCATCCTCTGCGCGGGCGTCACTGTTCATACCTCGCTGCGGCTGATGAAGCCACAGCCGTCGAAATGGTGCGCCATAGTCGGCGCTGCGGGCGGTCTAGGTCATCTGGGCATCCAGTATGCCAAGGCCATGGATCTGAAGGTGCTGGCGATCGACGGGAACGGGGCTGAAAAAGAAGCGTTCTGCAAAAAGATGGGCGCCGATGCTTTTGTCGACTTCGGTCGGGAGGACTTTGTGGAGGCCGTGGTCACTCAGACCGGCGGCGGTGCGGACTATATTCTGGTTCTGAGTCCTCATCAGTCATCATATGAGTAAGTTCTGCTCCCTGCTGCAAGTGGAGTGCGACCGTGGGTGACACCCCTTTTCTTTCTATAGTGCGGCTGGACAATACGCAAATTTCGGGGCACACATCATGGCGGTTGGAATTGGAAACGCCCAGTAAGTACTCCAGAGGCTCCTTGACTTCTGGAAGGAGGACTAGCGTGCTGATCGGTGGCCAAAACAGCATGTCGTTGAGACCGATTTTGAACAAGAACTTGGTGGTTCGCTCTAACGAGACGGGGACCAAGGCAGATATCCTCTTGGCCTTGGACCTCTGTGTCCAAGGCAAGGTTGTGCCAGAGCTCGAAATCATTGAACTTGATGATATCAACATAGCACTGGACCGAATCAAGTCGGGCAAGGTTATGGGAAAGCTTGTTGTCGATCTCCGGGGTCGAAAGAATTGAAGTGTCTGCTGTTAGAGCTTGCCGGAACCCCTGAGGAGCCAATACCTGGGCATTTACCTCTAAAGGATCGATTATAGAGACCTAAAAATAGAGTCCACCAAGTGGTAAGAGTCAGGATGGGAACATTTGATACACAGTCAGAAAGTAGCTTACGTATCGTAAAGCGGCTCGTAATAGACTAACTTGTTGAAGATAAAAGGGATAGTGACCAATATCTTCCGGCTGGAAGGCAAGGGGGATTAAACGGGTCTAGAGGTAGAGACCGCCCCGCTCGATCGATGTATACCCTCGCACATGTACTTCCTCGAAAGAACGTGTTCGGCGCCGCTCCGCCCTTTTACACTCCCAACCCGTTCTATCCGTGCTTTAGGATCGTGGGGACCCCGCGTAAAAGTTGCTATCTCGTTTTGTCAAAACCTGCCCCACAAAGGCCAGTCTCTCCGGATGTGGGTAGACTTCCACATCTTCGCGGGACCACGATTCTGCTGAAGGAATCCTCGCGGTCACTGATCCTTAGGCAGGGGGAAGACACTGGTGATCAGTATTACTATTTCGGGCTCTCCCTCCTAGTCTGTTCAGGCCAGCATAGTGAAATCCAAGCAATATGGCTGGAGAGAATCATCTCGTTATATCTTGTTTTACAACCCTTACTCCTTCTGCTCGTTGCAGGTCCTCTACACTCTGGCGCTTCGAGGCGCGCCGAAAGATGTGGACACTGAAATGATTATAGCCCTTCAAACCGTGGACATCTTCAATGAGGAGCATCTGAGCGAGCAGTTCCTGTGCGAAATCAGTGTTGAGGGTCAGGTAAGAACAAACCAAAGCATTGACTTGAATAATCATGATTGACGCAGCGTGCCCCTACTTTCTCTAGGTTCCCGTGCTCATGAATCCCTCCACCATGGAAAATCCCATGCCCAATAGCCTCAAAATGACCTTTTACATCGGATCGGATCGAAATACCCTGAACTCTTCCCAGATGCCCATGGCGCGCAGAGCTCGTCGACCTTCATGCTCTGAATTATTTCTCGCTCTCCCTTCCGACTCCCCCGCATGTTGCGAAGGGGTTCGAAACTGCAATTCTCCAGAGACTCGAAAACCCAGACATTTCCGATAGGTATCGGAAAGCTCTCGAGTTTAAACTAGGCGTATATGTCCCGACACACAAGGCTCCCTCCTTCCCGGCTCCTAGACTCTTGAACAGGCGAGCTGAACATAAACAGAGTCCGGCGGGGTAAAATCAGAGGACTGGTGCCTCCCGAAGTCGCCAAAATGGAAAAGAACGCGACAGAGCTCCGCGCCTCCCTCGCCGCGCTGCTCCCTGATGATCCCAGGCAGTGGATATATAACAACAAACCGACTGCACTCGACGCACATCTCGTGCCTTTTATTGCTCGGCTGACTGACGTTGGGTGGGCGAACCTGATTCCCCAGAAATTGCGCGAATATGCAAGCTGGGCATGGCAGGGGCACGAATGGTCCACCCTGATGGCTGGTCGAACGCCTATGGTCCCTCCGCGATGAGAGATGGCTTTGACATTAGACTAGACTCAAACAAACTCGCTGTTCGATCCAATATCCCGTGTGCTTTCTTAATTTCGGTCTTCTCGCGCAGCGACGAGACAAGCAACCTCTCGAGGTTGTGCAACCCCAGGGTCGCGAATTTCATAAGATAATCCGCGAGGTGTGATCACCATTGATGATAGATATCTGAGAGGAGGGAATGCTAGATCTAGGTTACTGCACGGAATTCAGATCAAAGCGCCCAGTGGCTGACGCAGGGCAACCTTTGAGGGCTAGACGGGGCCAGACATGAAGCTACATGGAGATGCGGAAGAAATCCGAAAAGACAAGGCTGCTGTTGGCGACTTGTTCTGCCCCGTAGCGCCCTGCCATTACATAGCTTTATGGACATTCATTAGCAGTTACATAGGTGCACAATATCGCCCCACATTACATGGGTGATGATATTCTATCTTCACCTTCCTCCGAAAGTTAACCAGCTGGTGACATTTAGATCAGTAAAGCAAAGACCTGTCTCAGCAAAGACTGGTCCAGGCGGCGACCTATTTGGAGCTTAAGGACTTGGGGGGTGCGGGGGATGAGCCCAAGGGCTGGTGAGGCCTTCAGCAACTGCCCCTAGGCTCTGGTGCATCCTCTGGCGTTGGCCTAGCTTCTCTACTCACAGTTTTACTACTGCGAGTCCAGAACTAGAGACTGCAAGATCCGCCAAAGGCCCGGAAAGAATGGCATCGTGCCAAGGTCTTCACCATCAATTGCCCGTCATTCATAAACACCTAGGTTAGTAGACACCGCCCGTCCAACTCTCTTATTCCAATCTGCTATCTCCTGCGCGCCTCCCTTCGCCGCCCAAACTCTTCTAGTTGAAACAGCGTGCCGCTCTTTCTAATGCTTGAATTATCCTCCAACACAATATCTTCCCACCAAACTTTTGTTTCCAGTGGCCTCAGCTGCAAGAGGCGGGAATTCTGACGTTTGAAGCTCAACCTGGCCCGAGAACAGGGTTCTATGTCTATCCCGAGTGGCATAGCAAATTCCACCCAGAGAGGCACGGTGGGAAACATTGTTGCTCCTGTACCAAACGATGGATTGGCGTCCCGGCTAGCCAGAAGACAGTGCCCCGTTTGTGGCCGAATTTTTCTGAAGACCGATCATCTCGACCGCCATGTTCGATCACACACCAAGGAAAAGCCCTATGTCTGTGCCACTTGCGGCAAGCGATATGGTCGATCGTAATTACCGACAGCCTCCATCCAATGCTTACGGTTGTGCTCTGTGAAACTGATTGGTCTTTGTTATAATAGGGATACTCTGTTGCGCCACGAAGGTGTTCATAACCGCGAGAAGCCTAGTGACGGAAACGCTACGCAGCTGCCTTCTCCAAAACGGCGTAAGCCTCATGAGCCGCAAGGTAAGCTGCCAGACCCCGGTCAGTGCTGAGAAACTTGTGTCGAGCTCACGACATCTCTAATAAGATCGTCAGAGTCGACGACATGCCCGCTGCAAAATGAGAGAACTATCCGGCGCAGTCAAACTTCTTCAAACGTTCCACTTACTCCCGCGGCCGCCCTACGAGAATATCACTTTGGTATGGTCGCTTCTGCTGTAAACTCGACCCTCTGTGATATGGGCCACCAGCGTGGTCCGAATGGCCCGTCCGAAGAAGGTGGGACTGTGGAGGTACCAGTGGCAGCACCTCTGATGGATCAAGTTGCTTTGCATCCTCTTCAAGGCGAACAACCACAGAATGTTCTTCTCCACCAGGCGGCAGTCAACACGGGGATAGATATGGATCTCCCCACCTTTCCCTCAAATCAGTCCGTGGATTTTGACAACGAAACCGCTGCCTTTATATGGGAAGATATCGACCTGGGTGACCTCAATTCATATTTCTTGGACCCCTTACGCTCGTTGGAAGACTGTCCGAGTCGTCTTCCAAAAATTACGCAAACAAGGCCAGACCCCGGAAAACTTGCAGAGGAAACCGGTCTAGCACAGAGCCACAATGCTGCGGCCGCCGCTGTGGAGCAACTGTGGTTTACAAGGCTTGAAAGCGACTGCGGTAATACAGCTAATAAGCTTGCACATACTGCCTCCGGTGAATCGACTCCGAAGGGATCGAAATGTGCTCGCGAAGATATCAACGAAGTATATCGCATTAACCTGACTAACAGGCTCCGCCCACGATATTCTGAGGAACCACTACCATCAACTGACTTCTTGGTGAGTGTCATCGTTGTGGATAAGATCAAAGGAGACCAGGCTTGCTGACAATGGTTATTTGCAGAAGCTCAGTTTGCAGATGTATTTCGATCGTGTAAACCCATCGTTTCCGATTTTCCATGCTGCTACATTCCGACCAACAGAGGAGAATGGCTTTCTTCTCTTGTCTCTCTGTGCTCTTGGCTGTCTCTTCGTCGGGAGTGAGGAAGCTACACGCTACGGGTCTACCCTTTTTGAAAGACTCCTCCGAGCAATGATGACCTCGGTGCGAGCTTTGTCTTTTCTTCAACTCTTAGCTCTGCTGACAAGCCTGAAAGTGGGATTTCGTCATCGCTAAGCATGCAGAGGAGAAAGTACCTATGGTCCAGACGGCTCTAATAGGACAGACTTTCATGATGTTATCAGGAGTAAGTCTCCATCACACATCTTACTATATCTTCGATGCGCAGCATTCACCTGTGGACGTAGAACCCTCGCCATGTCGCCATCGCTTCAGCTTTTCACGGCACAGTGATATCGGTAATTCCTCCCTTGGAACCTCTCAAAACAGAGATAGTCCTTAACAAGGCCTAAGTGGGCTCGACGCGCAGATCTGATGACTTTGAAACACGAGCCTGTCAACCTTGAAGGCCTAAGCGGATCTCAGCTGGCAAGTGCCTGGCGTAGCTGGGCACGGCGAGAGGAAATGCAAAGGTACGAGGCCTCGGATGTTTCCTGTGTTTGGTCTATCAAGGTGTAAATTGCTGACTCGGTGTTACTTCTGAATGATAATAGGACGGCACTCGCGGTTTTCATCCACGACGCCGAGCTTGCAGCTTTATTTCACCACGAACCATTTCTTCGGTATGGCGGTAAAAATGCGCCCATAGCCAGCTCCTCGGAAGCCTTCTCTGCAGCTACGGTCAACAGCTGGGTGCGGGCAATGCGGAAAGACACGAATAATGGGCTACACGACGGGGCCGCTGCGACTCCCTCTCCATCACTAAGATACCAGCTACCAAACGAAGCATGCTCTCACAGCATGTTCAGTGCATATGTTATCCTGGAATGTATCGGCGCTGCCATCTGTGAAGAAAGGGTGGCCGGCACGCTCGACACCACCGCGGCACGAAAATATGAAACGGATCTCATCGCGTGGTATGAGGTGTTTGGAGAAAAGGCAAAGGCCGAATCCGATCCTCAGTTTTTACTCGTCCTCTGGCACTGGACCTTCATCTCGCAATTCGTCGATCTAAATCGTTTGGAGTTAGCGGCAGGGAAGAAGGGAGTCGTGGCTGCAGACTCGTCTGTCGAATACTTGACTGAGTGGTCTTCTTCGGTTGCGTCGAAGAGATGTCTAATCCACGCTTATCTCCTCCAGAAGCACATGGAGGGCAGGTCAACGCGACGTCCTGTGGCAATCCACGTTCCTCGATGTCTCTTTTCCGCCGCTATCTCCTGGTCGTCATTCTTCCTCGCACTCCGCAATAACGCGACCCAGGATATCGAGGGATCCCAGAAGAACGTGGGCTTCGCAGAGTTCCGCATGCTCGGCCTGGATTTCTCCCACCAGTGGTCCGACGTAATCGGCTTTCGGAACGGCAATGTCGTGACGATCATGGGAAACACTCTGTGTACACTGGCGGATATGCTCAGGCAGACTGGCCATTGGGGAATTGCCCAGCGGTTTGCCCAAATTCTTGGTCCCCTCATTCACGAGGGGGACGAAGGTCTGCTTCCGCACTAGCACCACTGAATGGAAGTGAAGCAATACCGAGATAAAGGATAGACCCATAGGATTACGAATATCCGAATACCTGAAGCAAAGTGCTGAAATACTTCCACAACGGCTACAGCTCTGTTAGAGAACGTTAGCTTCTGTATCCATATTTGGAGAACTTCTTCTCTAGTCAGATCGAGAACTGAGCTGTTTAGAGATAGGTGAAAGGGATGTATATTTAGATTGAATTTCAATCAAAATCAGCTTCTCGCGCCCCTTACATCCTGAGCAGTTTTTGAATGCTCTTAGTCGTCGCCTCGGGGCATTCTAGTGTCCAGAAATGTCCCCCGGGCATATACTCCACCGCCACATCCGCCGCATTAGGCAGATAGTCTCTGGCCTTCTCGTAGAACTCCCTGGGCTGCGTCTTGCTGTCGTAGCCCTGGATGATCATCACGGGACACTTCCATTTCGCCAGCAATCTATTCCTTCGATCCAGCCACTCGGCACGGAACGAGGAGGAGTTGAAATACCGTGGGACGGCCTTGGTGACGCCCGGATACGAGTACTCCTGGATGACGCGCGAGAATTCGTCGTCGGGAATCGGGATCTTCGTGATCCAGGTGTAGACGAAGCATACGAAGCGCGTTGGGTCAGACATGAGGCCCGTATATGGAGCGTCCATGAACAAATCGCCTTGCGGTGCTAGGGCCGGGTTGAAATGGTAGAGGTGCTGCTCCCCTCTTCCGTACCGGAGGATGTTGTCAGGGTGAAGCGCAACAATGTAGTCGGCCTGCACGGTCCCTCGGTCATGGGTGACCAAGTTGAATCGCTGCAAGCCAATCTGCTTCAACATGCCGTACAGTTGTTCCGCGGCCCCCTCGTGGCGATAATCCCCCGGTCTCTTGTCCGACTGCCCATAGCCCTTCAAATCGGGCGCGACGCATCGATATCCCTGATCCCGAGACAAAGTCGCCATTTGATGATGCCATTGAAACCACGAGTCCGGGATGCCGTGGAGGAATACCACGACCTCCCCCGAGGCCGGCCCCGTCTCGACATAGTGAAATAGCACCGTCTCGTGATCCCCAGGCGCCTCGACAAAATGATGTGTGAATGTGACCCCGTCAAGCTGTTCAGTGTCGCCTTCCACGTCGGCACGTCGGGGTTTCACCGAAGCGAATTGGCGTGCGCGCTGTTCAATCTTGTCTTCCGGCGGAAGGAAATTCTCTATTGCCTGGGCGGCCCGTGCAGGCAGTTCACTGTATTGATGCACAGTCATTGTGATTAGATTGGATGCCCAGAGAATAGAGCCAGGACTGGATCTCAGCAGTCGAGAATCATCCGACAAGAATTCAGACCTTCCAGAGTCATTTCCGCGTTATATAAAGGTAATATTTAGGCCCGCGGAGGATGAAATTGACAGCGGAACCCAGGATTCAAATCAGTGCGATTGAGGCAAATGGGAGACAGCAGCCAACCCACAACGCCCCGCGGATTCACCAGGATTCTGCCCTCGCGAGTTTCCCGATTTTCAGCTTTGCCAATGCCCCGCGCGATCCAGAGGCAGAAAGAAACTCTGGGGACGGGGTTGTCCAAGACTCCGCAATATACGACGGGGCGATGATATTGTTGTGGGGTCCCCGCAGACGTCATTGCGACAACGAACCTCTTCGTTTACAGGCAGGGACAACAATATCAAGGGCTAGCCACTGCTTCCTTGCCCCGTCGCAAAACGAAAAGGCAGCGGAAACTTGTAACGTCTTGCTTATGCTGCCGCCGCCGCCACATGGGTGGAAATGGTCTTGCCAAACCCTGCCTTGTGCTGTGGAGAGGATATCCTTACCCTGGCCCTACCCGCCAGGAGACCAACTAGACAACATGAGGAGAGTGTTGCAGCGGGTTTTTAGACATTATTCAATGGCCATTTCTTCATTCTCACTCTAACTTACCGAAGGGGTAGGCGGATTGCGGACGGTATGGAAAGTCACCCATAACAATACTAAGCGGTAAGGCATGTCAGAGAGATAGTCGATGGAGGAGTCCACTGTTTGGCTCTACCTGATTTGCTAGCATGAGTTTCTAAAGAGTCACCTTGCTGTGACGACAGTGTCTATCTTTATATCCAGCGCCCGCGGCTCGCCTCCCACATTTCTTCTGAACATGGCATCTCCATTTGCGCGTTATTCAACGAACGTATATTGCGCATAATGGTTCATTCCTCCGGCAGGACTACAGGCTCCTAAGGTTCGGTCCTGCTGTACTCTTTCTACACAGAGCTAGTCCTGGAAGAGATCCAGTTTCTCTTCATCCCATCTTTCCAATGCCTCTTCAAACGAGTGACGAATGACGTCCGCACGAGCCTTGCTTCGGGGCTTCAAGCTGACGGGGAACACCTTGGTGTTGGTAATGATGCTATTTTCATATGCGGTTGCGGGGTCGCAAGAAACAGGGATTTCGTTGCCCAGGTCATCCGTGGCCGGTGTGATGTCAAATGCCCACAGTAACCTCGCCGCGAAAAGCAGCACGCTCGCCTCAGCCAGATGGATGCCCGGACAGATGCGCCGGCCCCATCCGAAGATGTAGTGATCGCGTTGCATGGGATCGGCTTCTAGGCTGGATTCAAACGTCGATTTGGTATTCCCGTCATAGCGCTCGGGATAGAAGATATCCGGGTTTGGGTAGTGATTTGGGTCCTGTTGCATGGCCCAAACATTACCGAAGATGATACTGTCTTTGGGGATATAGTAGCCTTCGATTTCATCCTCCTCCGGGTTGGAGTGAGGGATGCCCATGTTGATGATCGCTCGCCACCGCATGACTTCTTTGACTATCTGATTGATGTAATTCATCTGGGACAAGTCTTCAAATGTTGGCAGTCGCGTTTCGGGTACTGCGGCATCGACTGCCTCTTGACCTTTACGCATGACCCGTGGGTTGAGAAGCATGGCCATGGTAAAATTCATTAGCACAATAGATGTTGTATCCGAGCCAGCTTCCATCAGTGTCATAGCTTGGTATGCGATGCACCTGTCGTCGAGATACTTCTCCGTTTGCTCCGCCTCGCTCATGCCTTTTCGCTGTTCGAATAAGGCGCGAATTAGACCCGGGTTGGGTACTCCGCGGTCCATCTGGTGCTGAGTGCGGTCTAACAGCCCTTTCATGAAAGGCCACTGCCATTTGAGCTTCCTGTTGACTTCGTGCTCCCAGGTTCGCAAGAAGTAGGGTAGCTTCTTGAAAATGGGGAATATGTCCACAAGATATTGCCCGGGTTGTATCGTCTTAGACATGTCGTCCATGATCCAGAAGACTGTCTTGACGATGTCATCTCGAAGCGAGGTGACCCGGTGACCGTACGCTAAAGTCATCATGACGGATAAAGTGTATCTGCGGAACGAGGCCTGGACATCGGCATAGTTGGATCTTTGGTGCTCGACGGGACTCTCTGCCCAGCTAAGAAGCTCATGCAAGGCTTGACGGGATTCCAGCTCTTGGATCTTATGATTTTCCTTGGTGCGTGAAATTGACAAAATTAGGTGCATCTGCCGTCGGAACGCCGCGTGCATAGGGCCACTGGGGATGAAAGCTATCCGTCGGTTTTGAGACAAGAGCTCACTTCCCACGTGTGGTGAATTCCTGCTGCTGAATTTGCCACCCCTCTTCTCAAACAGCTCCTTTGCGAGTCGGGGATCATTCACTGAGATGATGGCTTTAGGACCAACGGTGACCTTAAAAATCGGACCATATACTTGAGCCCACTTCTGGAAGGTCAAAAAAGGAGAAACTGGGTCAAACTGAAACGAATTGTCGCCGAGTTTGTTGGTAGGAGGCCCGGGAATCTTTTTTAGTCCTCGTTTCTCGGCCTCTCCAGGTTGAAGAAGATAAAGTCCAAGGTAGTAGAGACCGAGAATAGAGAGTATGGATACTGCAGAAAGAGATGGATGGCCTGCTATTGCAATTGCAGTTCCCGTGATGAGCAGCATTTTGGTTGAAACTTCGAGTATTGGTTGATCTTTGCGAGGCTGCCCTTAACGCTTATTTTAGAAGAGGAGAGTGGCCAGCTTAGACGAGATATAGAAACGCTGTCGGCGGAAGGGAGCCTGTGCGAATGGCATAATGCTTAAATAGGCAATCTAGAGGTATCAGGATTGTCCTTGTCAGTTGTGGAGGGGCAGATGTGGTTCGTGCCGATCTGATGGAGGTGGAAGGAACGCTGTGAATGAAGTCCCGAGTCGGTATACTGATCATCTCAATGCGCACGTAGTTGGGACTGTGCATCAGACTCGCCCGACGTTCACGGCAACGCCTGGCCCAATGGAAAGTGGCATTTCCACTCTGGGAACGAGCTAACTGGTTTTGGATTTGCGGGGACCCCTCGCCCCCCTTCCCCCCACAGCTTTGAACCAATTATCACCGTGAATTTGAGCTGCACAAAATCAATTCCTGTTTTGTTGCGTCCACCACACTGCCTTCGTAGCACAGGCTTCCGGCAATACCTGCTTGGGCTATGCTGAAGATCTCGTTGCTTGCCTGCGCGACCCTTTTTGCCCCGTTCTAACTTCACCGTAATCAGCCATGCCCCGTCGGCTCTCCGTTACCGAGTAGATCGACGCCATTGGCTTTCTTTTCCCCGTGGGCAATTCCTGGAGGATCTGGAAGTCATTGCAGGCGAAAGAACCGCGATCACCTGAACAATGAAGCTGAACACGAAGACCAGAAATCGGAGAACGTGGGACCCGAGGAAAAGCGTAGGACTTATCAAGGTGCCGGATCCCAACCCTCGGTCAGAAGAGTCGAAGCTCCATCTATTTCAACTCATCACAAGCTCCGCAAGGCGGCGTAGCATTCCGCGAATAGATGGCCCCAGATAACTTGTCTGTGATCTCAACGTCGTGGGTCGAGAAGTCCATTACTCAGCCGCTGCTCGAGAATGTGGTGACTTACTCACCGAGACTGATGCTTGTGACTCTCGGTCGCATGGATAGTCGTCTCTGCGTCCTCCTGCTGCTCTTTTTGTTCATGATCATAGTCAAAAGGAGATATTTCAATGGCCTATCTCATATTTCGGGCCCGTGGCTGGCGTCTTTCACGCATGCCTGGAGGCTGAAGGAGGCAATCAAAGGGCAGGTCTGGCGGACTGAAGAAGCCCTACATCGCAGACATGGTGCGTATGGACCCAGGTACCTGATGTCGCACAGCCTCGTTACCACAAAACTGTGCTTGTCATGGCGCCTCAACCATCAAAACATGCCATTGCTGATGAGACCAGGTCCGGTAGTTCGAACTGGTCCTGACGAAGTAATTGTAAATGACCCTAGTGTGTTGGATGTCATATATGGCTTTGGAAGCAAATTCCAGAAGGTGTGAAAGTTTCATGTCACCGGTCACAATGAGTGCTAATCCTAGATTTCCCTCACACATAGACTGACTTCTACCGTCTATTCGGCTTCCCGGACATATGGGGCGTCCACGTTTTCAGCACCATCGATCGTAACCACCACAGCAAGCTGAGTCGTCACATTGCGTCAGCATATACCATGACGGCCCTCGTCGAGCTTGAACCTCTGGTGGACGATTGTATCGACCTCTTCGTGAAGAAAATTACCTCACACCTTTCCGACCCGGGTCCGATGAACATGGCAAAATGGTTCCAGTGGTATGCCTTCGACGTGATTGGACAGCTCACATTTTCCACCAAGTTCGGGTTCATGGAACAGGAAAAGGACATTGAGAATGCCACCTGGACAATCGATCTCTTATTGTTCTATGTATCTGTCATTGGGCAGGCGTTCTGGCTTCACTGGCTTCTGCTCGGTAACCCTCTTGTGGCGTGGCTTACCAAGGGTGCTTCCAGCGGGTCGATCATCATGGTTGTAAGTACATTTGGAACGTCCCATCACAGCAAAACTTCACTGCCGGGAGGCTAAACCGAGTTTGAACGTCAGATGGCGAACAAACAGATCCAAGATAGACAAGCCCGAGGATCCAATCACCGAGACATGCTCTCTCGTTTCCTCCAGGAGCATGAGAAGAAGCCTGATGAGTACACGGTCAAGGACCTTCACACGACCTGTGCAATGAACATGTGAGTCCCCCATCCCTCTACTCATCCATTTCCTACGCACTTAGAATCCGTCTGCGTGAAGCTGTTTCATTGTGGCTCATAAACATCAAAATACAGTGCTGCAGGCTCTGACACCACGGGAATTGCCTTGACCGCAACCTTGTTCCACCTCTTGAAGAATCGACACACCCTCCAAAAGCTGCGTGACGAGATAGATCGGTTCGATGACGATGGCAAGCTGTCCCGGCCAGCGAAACTGGGCGAGACCCAGTCGATGCCGTATCTACAGGCGGTGATCAAAGAGTCCATGAGAATCCATCCGTCCGTGGCCTATATCTATCCACGTTACGTCCCAGAAGGGGGTATCATGGTGGCAGGAAAGCACATTCCTGCTGGAGTATGTCTTCCCATCTTGATTTTGATCATTCTTTTGTCCCTACCCAAGAAGGGATGCTAACTCAAAAACCGCGAGACAGGCGCGTATCGGAATGAACGCCTATATGATGCACCGAAACAAAAGCATATTCGGAGACGACGTCGAATTATTCAGGCCGGAGCGATGGCTCGGATGTGACACCAAGCGCATGGATCACTACATGTTCCAGGTAAGAACTGCCCGTGCTAGCCTATGAAAAGGTGACTTTTCGCTACATCTGGTTTCTTCTTCATAATCAGCTTCTGCTCCTCTCATATGGATATGGCATTGATACACGTAATTAGTTCGGCGCGGGTCCCTACACCTGCATGGGAAAACATATCAGCATTCTCGAGATCAACAAGGTTATAGTCGAACTCGTCCGAATATTCGACATCAGCTTGGTCGACCAGGATTTCGAGTTCAAATTGACCAACTGGTGGTTCCTGAAACCGGAGGATTTGCCGTGTGCTTTTACGAAGCGGGACCGCGGCGTACAGGTCCATGTATAGATACGAGTTCAATGTACATATGTTGGGGGGAGGCATACTCAGTCTCAGGAGCGGAAATGAGTTTCAGAGAGGCCAAGATTCGTACCCGAGACCGAGGAATGCTAGAGAAGTGTTGGCAGCTTTAAAAAAGGGCGCAGTGTTAGCCATGCCGACCCTATTCAACAGCCATGGGGCCCTAAGCAGACGCCTGAGGGAATTGCGAGACCGCAAAACACTCTTTATATTCGGTTGATGATAGTTGAGCTGCACAGATACCAGGAATGATTGCGCTTCTAGCTGGAATCTTCCCTAGTTGGGCCGAGGATACTGTTAGAGATGCTGCAATTCCTCCGCCCATACCGTTCTGAGCTCATCGGCAATACACACAGTGCGTCGACCAGATTGTCTCTGGCACTCCTCAATGAGCTCGAGAGTGCGACGCCGCTCTTGAACACCCTCTGTCACCAGCCCCGCAATATACAAACACTGTGTGGAAATGAAACTGAAGGGATCCGTCATTCCGGAACTGGCGATGAGTAGGATTTGTTCACGCGACCGATTGATCAGCCGTCGCACCGATAACGACTCTGTAGTCGAGGTACAGATACCTTGACCCTGTCGCCTGGACGAGGATGGAAGCCCACTGAGCGCCAGCAATATTTGACATGCATGGTACATTTGAATTCCGACAGCTGCCTCCTCCGTCAGCCGACATTAGAAATGGAGGGCCAAGCTGGTGTGCGCTTACCACAGTGTGGAAACACATACCATATGGCTGATATGTCCCGCGGGTGCTGGTACGCTGTAGTTTCCTCTTTCTGCTCTTCCTGCAGCACCTGGCTCACAACGAACCGTGTCATCGAAGGGGGAAGCATCCGTTTCCACTGCTCGAGGTCCTGTCGAAGTTTGTCCCTCGTTCTTTGCCTTATATTCAGCTCTCCTGCAGCCTCCACCCTTTCTCGATCCTGGTAGTCGTTACAAAAGCTGATGCACTGTCCCAGCAGAAACATGGCACGGTTGGCGATCTCTTCATGAGATAGTCCATCAAAAGAGTCAACTGCACGTGGCTCCCAGTAGTGTTCGTCTAAAAACATACGTCTTCCGGCATGCAAGGCTGCCCAGGTGTCTGATCTATACCATGTCCAATATACGACTCCTTTGATTCCCGGTGAATCCCCGTTTACTTGCCACAACTGAAGGAGGGAGGCGATACCACGGAGGTGTGAGCCAAAATTCTCTCCGACTACGTCCAGCATCTCATAACTATGCAAAGACTGCAGTCAGTACATTGTACCGGGGCTTTTAATAACGGGGAGAGGCAAATGGGAAAGGTAAATCGCACCTTGAGAGCATGATGCTAGATGCCAAGATTTCATCACTGCGTGCTGAATCAGGTTGCATCAAGAGAGAACTGAAGGCTTTCAGCGCCTTTTGGTAGTATGCGACCGCGATGTCCTCTGTTATTTGTGGCTCGTGGCCTGCCCGCTTCAGTGCCAACTGCTTCGCAGAAATAGCAAGGCACGAGAACAGAACAGCTGGGCACTCAAAAGCTAACATAGGAACGATTGTCGAATATGGATTTTCCGAGGAGAATGCTTCGATCTGATCAAGCGCATGAGCTCGTTTCTAACGGCAAAAGGTGCACGTACATACCCATCGCGCAACTCCTTCCACGAAATTTCTGAATATGAACAACTCCATCTCTGTCAGATTAAGCGGGCTATTAGATCGAAGCTCCGCTGGAGGAGGCGAGACATTGATTGGACCTCTGGCGGAATAGCTTTTTGAGACAATGTTATGTCTGAAACCGTATAGCTCATCATGCCTCGAGTATAATCCGGTAGGAGGGCAACGTATGCTGGCTAGATGTCCATGGGGGTGTACAGGCTCTGAAGTGGGCAACGGTGATGCTGGTGGTAAGCTTTGAGTTGAGTCTCTGTCTAGGTGTTTCCGCGAGAACAGCCCAGCTGGGCTGCTGCTTTGGTTCGAGTAGGTTGGACTACCTGTGTCAGAGATCTCTTTCTGGGTCACGTCTTCATGGAGGTTGAGGTCTTTGTAAGTACTGTGCTGATGTGCCTGAAATGGTTCGTATGAGGAAGATTGGTCAATGAGATATTGAGCAAGGACGGGTCCAAAAGAGGCAGGGGTAGTGACGGGCTGAACATTGTCACTAGTTGTTGGCTCGAACGACGGGGAAGTCGCTTTGGAATTGACCGCGGTGTTGGTACCAGTACTTGACCCTTTGGCCTTGCTTCGACTTGGGTTATCGGCCTGGTCAGAACTAAAGCGGCTTCGATCAGGCGCCCTGGCATCATACGAGCACGGCCTATTCTTCTTCGCACAATTGCCGCATATTGGCTTGCGCTCATCGCACTTTACGTGCCTTGCCCTGCATACACGACTGCATGTCCACCATCTCTGGGTCAGCGTTGTGATGGATTACCCTTGCAACCGCGGATCGACAGGGGTGATTGATTGGGGTGCGAGTAACATACCAGCCTGTAGTAACGCGAAGACGTGTAATAGTATGCTGGGAGCCACCGCTGCAAGACATGGTATCGAACACCTATCTCGGGCCTGCGTCTCGAGTCTCGTTGCGAGAAACTGGCATCTTGACATTGTCGAGATTGAGTCCCTTGCCCTAGCCCGCTTCGGCGCTTCGGCTACCGTTATCAAGGTCGGGATGTTGGCGCCAACAGAAACGGGCTGAAGGCACGGATTAGGCCGTCACCTTCTTGAATCGGGCTATGCTGTTCCTTGCCTTATCTTTTGCACGTATGTCTACCTATCTCTTGTGCACCCTTCCTATCTTCGGAGTCTGGCTGAACTCAAACTGTGATATCTTGCGCCGGACACCTCGTATGGTGTCGCCGCCACAAAAAGCCACGAAGGCTAACAGATCGCCTAGCAGTCTTAATACGGAACCAAAAGCTAACTTCATATACGCCTTTAAGAAACAACAGTACCTCCGGGGTATACGGATGGTCTGCACTACCAAACGCATTGATTGAAACCCAGCGTCTACTGGAGGCTTGTTGCTGGGACTCTCGCCGTCTTGTATATTCCGTTTTCTCCCTCTAGGAACCTAAGTGGACCAAAAATCTATATCTTTGTCTATCGATGTTCTATAAAGCCGATAATGTTGCTGCCAACACACTCAAATGCCAACATGCGGCAGGTTTGAGATGTCATCCGCGCTCAAACCTTCGCGTCCTCGATGTCGGCTTTTCCTCACAGTTGACCTCCAGTCAACCTGTTCTCGAAACCAGGAGGTTCGATCTTGGCCGCTAGCCTCCAGCAACGGTGTTGCTGTTATCGACGCAGCTGAACGCCGACCCAACCTGCCCTGTCCTGTATTGATCAATAATGCTCACCACGTTGGCGTAAGTCCCTCCGACGGTGATCAACAGACCAAGCACGAATATTCCGATATGTGCATACCACAGGACCATCATTGTTGCCGAACGCTTGCGGGCGCCTTCGTTCAGGACAAACCAGAGGACGGCAGGGATACAGACACCCAGGTATCCGAAGCCGAGGGCCCCAATCAGTGAAACTAGACTACCGTAGAACGGAATCGCCTCACACAGAATCCAACCGAGCAGCCCCGTTCCGTATGTGCACGACAACCAAACGGCCCAGTGTGTCTTTGTATTCTGGGTCAGATGGTGGGTGTTTCGCAAGATGCGGACAAAAATGCTTTTCCCTGCCACATGGACGCAGATCATGGTGCCCGCAATCAGGCCTGGGATCGCAATGGCGTATGAAATTATCTTGATTGTTGGACCTGCGGAGCCCAAGGCGGGCGAGGCAACCCATCTGCCGCAATAGGCATAGACGGTCGTAGCCAGCGCCAGATAGGACGACGTGATCCAGGCCATGCAGACATACACGCTCTTGAAATAGTCTTGTGGTCTTCGCATCTCCGATATCACCGGAACAAACCCGGACGTATTGGCCGAGGACGAAAAGATGGCCAATGAAGCCGACCATGCAGTGGCAAAGGTTGTTCCAGCAGGAGGAAGGGCAGCGAAGCCAAGGTCGAAGTCTCCTGTCTGAGGCGCGGCCGCCGGGCGATCCCGTACGGTGACAGCAATGACCACAATCATGATGGCGGTGACAATAGAAATGAACCCGACCCAGGTAATCCAGCCAAGATTGTGAATCTTCCTGATGCTGGCAACCGAGGCAACAATGATGTAGGCAACGAAGCCAAATGTGACACTGCAAGTTCCGTGCTTCGAGACGGCGTTGAGGGCAATGGAAAAGCCGAGGGTCGAGACACCCGCACAGAGGATCCAGGTAAAGAGGTAGACGAACTCGGTGATCTCTTTCACGACCCAAGCGTTCTTCTTCGTAAACCCCATCTCAAGCGCCGCGATGTGCGCACTGTCCGCTACGGTATGGACCGAGGGGTACCTGAGCTTGAACTGGCCCTGGAGAACCGCGCAATAGGTGTTGAGCGCACCCCAGAACACAATGAAAATGGCCCCGGCAACAGCACCAAGGTTGTAGAGCGCCGCGGGGATGGAGAGGACACCCGCGGCAAACGTCATCTTGAGGAAGAACATGGACGCCCTGATCCAACCAACTGTTCTGAAGTTGACGCCATCCTGTCCGGTCACAAAGACTTCGGCCTCGTCGACACTTCCAAATTTGGACCCGACTTCCACGGGGCTGGCCGGCGTTATGGCCTCGATATCGGGCCTCTTTTCTGAGACTGCGCTGTCCATATTTCATCCAAAATGACTTGACACCTAGTACCAGGAAGACAGAACTGTGACTACTTGAGATAGAGGATGATGATCGAGAGACGGATTGGCAGAATTCTCGAGTGGCTGAGTTTCAGAGTGGCCATGATATATACCTGAGTAAGGACGACTATCTCTCATATCAGCCTGCCTTAGCGAGGCCCGAGTTACCAATCTCCTCCTCCAGGGCACATGTCTGGAGAGACAAACTCGCAATGCCTGTCCCTTGGGCTGGTGGAGACAATGGGCAGTCTCTTATCGGGACTTGGGGGAAGTGTGCGAATGGTGCTTCTGCTGCCTTGGGTCTTGGACAACTGTTCCCGTCTTTCATGATTACCTTCCATGAAGGGCAATGATGTGCGGAACTGCGGCAAGCTCTGAAGTTAGCCAGGCGATTGAGGACAAGGCTATTACCATTATGAGCGGTACAGAGATACTTGTGGGTACCAGAGAAATCTCGGCTGCGTCACGTGTTGGATTTCTCGAGCCGAGATATTCTCGAGACCAGTGTTGTGAAAATAGATTTCATAAATACAGCGTCACATTCCTGACCTGTTTATTTCAGTATTATAGATGTAATCTTTCCAAAGTTCCTGGGAGCCAAGGAGCTAGTTTATTAGCGTTTTCCTAGTAAACTAGTTCGTGGTTGACCCTTCAGGAGGCATAAAAACCTGCCTGATTTGACGCCCAATAGGCCTGTGTGCCTTGAGAATAGGGCCCTATCTGAGGGCCTATCTGCGTGCCAATCTGCGTGCCAATCTGCGTGCCAATCTGCAGTTGCGACTGTGCCTGTGAATAGGC
>NW_015622546.1:0-6983 GCF_000835495.1 Cladophialophora immunda
GGCCCGGCCCACCGGGGGAAAAAACCCCCCTTCTCCACGCTCTGTCCGCTTACGGGTTGCCCTCCGGGTCGCTTACGCTCCCCCTCTGACGCTCGAACACCCCCGCCCACGGGGGACGCGCTTCGCGCCCGGGTTACGCCCGCCCCTACCTGTCGAACCCCTTAACGTGGGGGCTAAAATCGCATCACGTGACCTCACGTGATGTCCTCCGGACCCCTCTCTCCGTCAACTAGTAACCCTAACCCTCTCGGCCCCGCCCCGCCTCGCTGGCGGTATACCTCCCTGGGCCCCTTACCGGTTAACCCTAACCCTCGCGGATCCCTCCCCACCTACTCTTGCCCTGTCAACTACAAACCCTAACCCTAACCTTATTGTAAACCTTCCCTTTTTCGCCCGGGAACCCTAACCCGTCGTCCCTCCTACCTTTCTCTCTCTCCGACCTTGACCTTAATGTCAATTCTCTCTCATCTCTTAATTTATCCATAATACTAACTACCCCCTCCCCGCCCTTACCCTTAACCTGATCCCTCCTCTCTTCGTTGCCTCTTATTACTACCTTCGATCTCTCTTCTCTACCCCAAAAATCCGTCCCCGACCTTCTTCGCTTAATTTGACTCGTCACTTCTCTTTCTCGTCCCTCTCCTAAATTTGAATGCTATAAAATATAATAACATTACTGATTCATCACTTATTCTTCCTCCCTCAAATCTCCTCGACCTACTATTCGTACTAAACTCTCATGGAATTACTCCTTTTCAATAACTCGGCTATTTTATATTATATTCTTCTCTCAATCCTCGATAATATACCCCTAACTCTTATATTAAACCCCTTCTATATGACTTCCTTCTATCAAACTCTACCTATTTATAATTAAATTGCGATAAATAATCACCCTTCATCCGTAATTACGAACTTATAATAATAATAATTAATATTCGCCATTTACTAACCCCCTACCATTACCCTTTAACGTCTTACTACTACTCCTACTACCTTATTATTCTACTACGCTTTCCTCCTTTTTGTCCCCCTATTACCTATAACTACTTTATTAACCTTTAATGTTTTTTCTTTATCTTATCTTTTAAACTACTCCATTACTCTATTACCCTATTGCCCTATTGCTCTATTACTCTATTACTCCATCACTCTATTGCTCTATTACTCTCTTACTCTATTGACCTGTTAACTTATTTTATTTTATTCCCATTTTATTCTTGATTTTATCCTTGGCTTTATTCGTTGTTTCTACGCTCATTTTTATTTTGACTTTCTACGTAAATAACGCGAATTACCGTAGCTATAATAATATAAAATCTACGGGAATATCCCGTGGAATGATCTTGGAATTGACTCCGATATGGTGCCATTCGGAAAAAATATCTATGATATAACGAACTATATCCATATATATTGTAACCGGCCCTCGTTAATCTACCGTACGCCCGCTAACCCCTCTGGAAACCGCTGCAAATGCTACCATACGTACTAATATTCTTGTAATAACCGACTTGTCTCTAACCTACCGCCATCCGCTACCTGACTGAAATATCGAATTAATTCCCCCGGTTCTTCCACCCCCTACCCGCCCCCCTGTTGAATCCGCCGGTCCAATCTGTCGATATACGCCTCCGCCCCTATACTACCCTCGAAAACGATCGCCGCCGCGATAATGCTCAACACTACATCTTCATATTGACATCACGTCGCCCTCCCATACAGGTCCAATCGCCGCTCAAAATCCCCGTCCCCGTCGCCGCCCCCCTGCTGACGCTATCTATGACACTATGCCTGGGGGATAAAACAAAACGAACACCCGCCGAATTGTTCTATCGCCTTCCGCTCGCGAATCCGACCTTTGATCCCTCGGTATAACTCCTTGG
Organism: Cladophialophora immunda; assembly: GCF_000835495.1. Lineage (NCBI taxonomy): Eukaryota > Fungi > Ascomycota > Eurotiomycetes > Chaetothyriales > Herpotrichiellaceae > Cladophialophora > Cladophialophora immunda. The sequence continues at coordinate 1,887 of NW_015622546.1, forward strand.
CGTTTTGCGCCGATGACTGTGGGTAATGGTATATCGACGAATATGCCGTCGATGTCCCTCTGGGCCAAAAACAATAAATGCATTTCCCACGCACTACCTCCAAATACTCTCGAATCTCTTCCATCATGCGGCGACTCTCTTGCTTCTGCGTCTGCCACCCTTAACTAATGTGCTATTGTTGACTCTGTTGCTGACGAAACTCCTGACCATCTTCCCATATGGCCTCCACCCCTCGTTTTCTCGCCCTCGCCTCTTGATATACTTCCCCCTCACTCCCGCCCTCGCTCTCGCTCTCACACTCGCTACTATTGTTGTCGTCGCCGTCGTTAGTCTCCTTCCTCTCTTCCTCATCACTCTCGCTGATCTTCCCACCGGTATCCTCACCTTCGGCCTCACTACTCTCTGCGAACTCTCCCTCCTGACGATAACCTTGATATGCCTCCTCGTCACTCCCACACCCCTCGCGCTGAATGTTCCCATCTATAAATCCGTCCATCACCTCTCGCTGACACCGTGCTTCTATGAAATCCCACACCTACCGTCATGCTACCTCGTCCACCTGCCGGTCGCGGAGTTGCCATGATGGCCGGTAATGTCGACCTACCCCGGCCGGCAACACGATGATCGCTTCACTCCTCTACCCGTCCCGTCCGGCTCGACCACTTTCTTACCTATAATCCAACAATGACCGCAGTTCGTCTATGTGAATGATCACGCGAATGTCGCGGATGTCCACCCCTATGCCAAATGTACTGGTGCTGACGATCAACGACGTCGCGCCGGACTGAAACGCTCCCATCTTGATGTCCTTATTGGCAGCGTGGTGGTAGTATGCGTCATATGCCAACAACGCCGCCAACGCCTTGGTCTGCGGCACAGTTTGACAATATACCACGACCTTGCTATGGGGGTGACGTCGTACCTGCTGGCGTACGAAATGCGCCATGGTCTCCATCAGGGCTGGTGCCTCCTCTTGATCTGGTGGGAATCGCTAACTTCTCTTCTGCGTGTTGCCCACGCTCTTCGCACGTCTCAACCGATAAATATAGTATGTAATATTCTTTCGTGTCGTGACGTCTCGAAATGTACTCACGGCTATATCGATAATACCCATCCGACGTCGAAATTCATCCTCCATGTGAACGGGTATGGTAGCCGTTAACATCAAAATCTGCATATCCCATTGATTTAACGCGCCTAATTCTTATATGCGACGGTGAAAATGCTTCTACTTATTCAACACTATATGACACTTATCCATCACGATGCGATCTAATCGTTTCCTGCTCTTCATACGCTATATGAACTTCTGGAATGCGGTACTGAACACACTTTCGGGCGTCACCAACATAATGTCGGCCCCGTCAGTAATCCGTGAACTCGACTACTTAACACACTCCAACCCCAACTCCTGACATCGCTGTTTCATATCTCTTCGTAACGCGATCAACGGCACCACCACCACGGTCGTGCCTCCACGGCTAACGCTACACCATATGGGCAACATGAAAATTAATGTTTTGCCACTACCGGTCCCCATGAACACTATCACGTACGGATCGCCTCGCATTACGGCTTGAATAGTATCTCGCTGTACGCCACGAAATTGACGGCCCTAACCTATCATCTTCTCCAACGCTATCTGAATGTTGACTTACCGTAAATGCTACTATCATCGAAACCGTCCCGCCTCGGCTTCTTTCTCGAACGGTTCACGTCCACCGCGACGTTGTTGTCGACCATCCTCCCAACTGGACGCGAACCCCAAAAATCGATACTATAATACACTGACTTGTCGAAACTTCTTGCGCTTATTGGCCACTTCACCGTCCCACTCACTGATACCTCGCGCGTAAATCGACCACGCGATGTGGCTGATATGTCCGGCGGATTGATTAATGATGTCGTCTTCATCTTCGTTGATCTCGCCCTATTCGTCCTCGGGGTCATACTCAAACCCGGACTTAGTCTGTAAATATCGCTGACTAATGCTAATGCCTAAATGACAATATATTTGGATGTTCAACGCGTGGCCTAAGTGGACCATACCGACTCGCTTCAAACCCTCCCGTAATCGACTGGGGGTGAATATGTGTCCGCTAGGACTCTAGCGCGGCCAAATGAAACTCGTTCGACTCTCACGGTGGTATATCTTGGCTTCAATGCGTTGGCGTAATGGCAATACTAACCACATCCACAACATATCCAGTTCCCCTACCTCGCGTGGCATATACTGATGAATGATCTTCACGTCACCACTCATACTGTACCCTTTGTGGTACTAGGTGGCGGTGAACACCAATCCACTCTCAATACCGATGTTACGATATCCACCGTAGCTAGTGTTACTGTGACAAATGCTCAACAACTCGGGTGCCCGTCGGGGTCCTCCTCCGACGAACTGCTTCAATAATAATAACCCTTCTCGGACGGCATCTTCCTCACCTAACCACCTCTGTGCCTCTTCGACATTCCACCGCACATCGTCTCTATCCTACAAAAATTGATATTGACCACTCTTCATCAATCGATCGAATAACTACTATTTACTATTCACGGGCTACGGGTTCCGACGATCCTACATAAAATTCCAACCGGGTTATGCGTTGGCGGGATCGTCACGTAATTCATCCCATAGAATGGTGGGTAATTTATGCTCTTAGTGGGGACTAATGTCCAATACGCGGCGTAATAACCACTTATGAGTGTCATGCATGATTTGGTGCACCATCCCGCGAAACTGGCTCATGGTGAACTGGATGTCTTTGTATATGATTTGATCACTATACTAATCAATAAAACCGGGTGCCGTACCACTAAACTGAATCTTCATACCGTATGTGCGTAAATCCAACATCCATTCTATGGGACCGTGGCTAGTACGCAATATAAATTAGTTCACTATGTGCTGAACTACGTCGATATATCCCACTTACTTGGGTTCTGGACCAAATGGATAGTCGTGCTCGTCGTGACTATGGCTATCGTCTTCACTATCATTCGTGCTGGGGGTTGAATCGTCGCTGTCGCTATCGCTATGGGCGCTGTCGGGGTCTAGGGTGGTTTCTTAGAACGTATGCTGAATCATTATCAACCGGGCGATTTTAATCATACTGGATAAAATGGGTGGATATGTATCATATCCTTTCTATCTATGCGTATCGACACCTAATACGGCTAATGCGCACACTAATGCGTGTTCGTATTTATGTTAGTGGGCTTTCTAGCATAATAACGAAATGTAAAACGCCAAACATGCTCGCTGGGTACCCTCTAACGGGATAAATCCTTAGGGACACTATGGTTCCATATTATCCTCGCTATTACCACTCCTCTCATCCGGCGATTCGACCTCGATGTCACTTATATACTCACTGGCTACTGCGGCGACGTACTCACCCTCCTCGTGCTGTAACTTACTCCTCTCGACCTCCTACTAGGCCTCCTGTATCAATTACTGAAACGCGTGCTACTGGTGATGCTTCAATATATATTTGGGACTCTTCCATGAATGTGACCGCTGCGTACGAATGAAAAATATGATAATCTGCTACTAATGTCGACCTTTATCCTGAATCTCTTCCGGATTTTGGTATCCTTTCAATGGTACGAATCGACTTTGATCTTCTTCGGTCCGCATCACCTCCTTACGCACAAATACTCCGGTATACGCCCTGATGGTGACTTGATATTGTCGCATCATCTTGTCCATCGCTTGTCATATCACTTAACTAATAGGTTCTGGATCTATCTCTAGCGTGGCGATACTCTATAATAACTCATCACGGTCTAATTTACGTAAATACTGGGCCCACCCGGTTCGTTCTAACTATAGGCTGGGCTCGTTATACGCTCCTTCGTTGATGGTACGCCGTTCACGGTCCTGGATCTTTTCCATCCTTTACTGCAATATCTGTCGTACTCGTTCGACCTTACTAGGTGGTGGTAGTGATGGCTTCGGGGCGGCTTCTTCGGCCCGCTCCGGGGCGTAGACCTCAAAATACTGGGACCCTTAACTACGGGGGAATACTCGCTAGTAATATACCGATTTCCACGGCTGGGCGTGGGGATAGTCTCCTCGACCGGCACACGGCGCACCGGCATGGCCTCGCTGACCGGGATGATATCGTGCCTAATGAACCTTCATAGTCGCCTCGCCGCGACATATATATCGACATTGCTCGGTCGGACTACCGCATAACAACCTATCCGTATGGACATCTAACTAGGGAACGGGGTCTTGAATCCTCTGGTGGATCGTATACACGACGTCACGATTCTGTAGTAAATCGGGCTACTGGAAAACTTGATTCTGGACATACCGGGTATCTAACGGGCTTAATCGATGCTGTCGTCGCTATAAATGACTGGCAATCTGCTCTGGCTATACGGCATGTCGATATTGACGGTAAATGGGGAGTTAGATGCGGCACGAGTACTGAAATACTTCGTCGACCTGGATGGGTTCGTCCTTAACTAATGCCGTCATCGTCGTCGAATAACTGATGATATCGATGAACGCGAATTTAATAGTGACTAGTAAACTATCATACTTCAACTCAAAGTCCTCGTATCTATTGTCTATATTGCATTCATCCTATCCATTCTGCTAGATTCACCCGTAGCTCCTGACTCTACTAATTTCGCTTACCTTGCCCGGTTCGGACTCGACCCTGGCTGTTCTTCAACCCTAACCCTAAGAGCCCCTTTTCTTAACCTTCCCGTGGAAATTTTGATGTTCCTCCTATATAAAATGGTCGATTTTCCATCCACGATTCCACCCGTCCACGAAGTGCAATCGTGGTGCAAATTGCGTAAGTTGTAAACTACGGGCCTCTATTATGACATACTCCAAATGTAGAACCGTAATCGCCCGGGAACTAATCATTAGTCTGAAGAGAAGTTAATCATTATCCTGAAATTAACCCGCTAAGACTAGGGTTAGGGTCTCCATACATTTTGTATAGGGAGTAATCATTAGTCTGGGTAGGATAATGAATCACATTTTGGATAGGGTTAGGGTCTCCATACATTTTGTATGGGGAGTAATCATTAGTCTGGGTAGGATAATGAACCACATTTTGGATAGGGTTAGGG